>NC_138063.1:23397580-23580080 GCF_964194185.1 Rhinolophus hipposideros | reverse complement strand
AAACTTCAAAGAGTGCTGGAATTGGAGTCAGACTACTCAGACATCTGGGATTTTTCCATGAGTCAAGTAACTACAGAAAGCTTCTGTTTCCTCCGCTATAAACTTGCTTTCCTCATCCCTATTCTCACTCTTCCCAGGGTTACTCAAAGGAGCAAATAAAATAATGGATTTGAAATTGCCCCATAAACGCTGGGAAACTTGACAAATATGAGATAGCTTGCACATGGTCGGGGGGCAGATAATAAATGTCCTGCACATTTTGGGGTGGAAAGATCGGAGACTTGCTCCAGGTCTCCTGGCTTCTCTTTAGCAGAATACTGGGTCTTCATCCAGGAGGAGGTGTTTCCAGTGTAATCCATGGTTGCTTCAATCACTATGGGAAAAGTCAGTCAGTGAGAAGCAAATTCCTGAGGCAGATTTCATTTCACAAACAAAAAAAGAACAAGAGTAATGATATTCTACTGTGCTTCAGACTTTCCTGTATATTATAATATCTGATCCTTTCCGAAGCCTAGAATATAGGGAGGAAAGGCATTTGTACTATCCTTCAATTTTAAATGCAGAACCTAAGACCTTGGGGAGTTTACATAATTTGTCCAAGGTCATAAAACCTGTAAGTGGTGAGTCTAGGATCAGGTCCGGGTGTGGAGACTTTCAGTTTTTCATCTCCATGGTGCTAATGCCACCAGTTATTTACATTAAGCTATGGGCAGTTGGTTTGTTTAGCAGATACTGCAGATTTCCTGTAGTAAGATGAGTCAGCCCCAGAAAAGAAGTGGGAAACCTTGTTTCAAGCAGCTTAAAGGAGGGGTGAGGGATGGCGTCCCCTGGACTGATAGGCTGGGCCCTGAAAAGTCACTGCCGTGGTCTTGGGTAAGTTAGTTCCTTTGTTCTCTGGTCTTTGGATGATGAAAGGGTTGGACTAGATACATGGATGAAAGATACTATAATTCTAAATTTTCTTAAAGATACAATATAGAGGATAGGAATTCTTCTTCATAGTATGCTGGTTCTAGCAATCCATTTTGTTTTGCAGAGTATTTTCAATTTTTCCAAGGACGTGCCCATCTTGTTTCATTCATCCTTAGAACATGCTTTAGAGAGGTTGGCCAAAGGATGATTTTTATTCATTGGCCCTTCTTGCCTTTCTGTTTCTTCAACAAGCCTAGCCCGGACCCTGCTCAAGGGCCTTATACTTGCTATTATCTCTGTGACCTGCTCCTTCTTGTCACTTGTGTCTGCCTTGCATGTCACATCTTCAGAGGGACCTTTGCAGATCGTCACAGTTAAGGTCCCCATGGACCGTTCTCTATCTCTCTGACCTGTTTTACTTCCTTCAGCGGATATATACCTGAATTACGAGTACTTGTTTACGTGATCCCCGCCTGTCTCTCCATGCTGGAATTAAAACTCCAATAGAGCTGTTTTCCTTGTTCTACATTGTATACCAAGCACCCAGAACAGTGCTTTGCACATAATACAAGCTTAATATTTGTTGACTAAAATAAACATTTTAGGATAAATTTAGCAACTTGTTTTAAGATTGCATAGTCGGTGAGTGACTGACCCATGACCAGAATTCAATCTCTCTGCTCCTAGTTTACTGTTTTTTTCACTTGATGTTATGCTGCCAAAATGTCTGCATATTTATACCTGGGAGTTCCTGATGCCTACTGATGAAATGTACAATGATCCTTAGGCATTTATATAAAACTGAATGCATTTCTTAAGGAAAATGTGGAAATCATGGAGGCTTACCCTTTCAGTTTATGGTAACAGACTGTATAATCTGTGTACTTTGTATATTCAACATCAATCATCCCATATTTGTTTAAGTCATTTTTAAAGGAAGCTTATTTTAAGAGCCCTTCCAATATTTTTTATTGATGACGGTTGGATTTTAATGTATATAAACCCGCCATCATGCACACACACTCTCAAGAGAACATAAACAATAACATATGGGTTAGATTCTTGGTCAGACTGCAAAGATTTTCTCTCTGAAAGAAGCTCTAAGGGCTTTCGGTACGAGACACGAAGTTGCCGGGACATGGCTGTTTCCTCGGAAATCAGCCTCAGAGGCTCCATTACAGGTATTTCCTCAGCAGCCTAGCTTCCCTCTGTCACCCATTTTGAATCTGTCAGTTTATTGGAACTTGTTTTTGGGATCAGGCAGAGTTGGATGTCACCTAGATTACCTCTTAATTGCATAGTTTATTTACTGCTGTGTGAAGCAAATTGTCTTGAGTTTGCCCTATGTTTGCTCTTCTGAGCGTCAAGAAGATTCCCTCTGGATGATAAGTTTTGAAGGTTGGTGAACAAGGCTGTTTATTGACTTCCCAGTCTCTCAACTTTCTTGTATCTTCACTCGGCCTTCCTCCTCCCTTTGGAGACCAAATGTTATCAATCTATCATTTTAAGACCATTGTCTCACGTCCTTGTTGATTTTAGGTGTGATTCTTTCCCTCTGTTGTCCCTTTATTGATATATAACATCCCCAGTAGTGCATGACATTTCAGGTTAGGGCTAAGGATGATTTCATAAAAGGACAGCTCAGCAGTGACTTCTTCTCGTATGTCTTTAGTGACATGCCAGAGTTTTGCCACTTTGGATTTTGTCACTGTGACTGACTCATAACTGAATGGACGGCCTCATTGTCCTTACTGCAATAACTCCCACTCTAAATTGAAGTATTACATATATTTGTGCAAACGAAACACAATTTTAGCTCTTTTTCCTTACCCAATCTCCCAAGAGTTTCCTATTTCCCCATTTTAATATATGATCTCCTATAGCTCTGTTTCATGGGGGTGCTTCTTCCTCTAGATCGCTTCTGTCTATCAGCCCTACTATTGATTTTTCAGAGAGGCCATTGATGGGACTGTAGAAAGATACCCGTTTGTCCCACCCTTCATTTCCGTTCTCTAAGCCAACTTCCTGTCTGTGACAAAGTATGGCCTCTATTCTCTGGAAATGCTATTTTTTTAATAGTTCTTGGTTGATACCTTTTCCAAATTTTTTGAAATCTACAGAGTTGACATCCTGGATTTTTCCTGTATACATGCTTATTGACTCACATAAAGAACATAGGCATCTTAGACTTTGGGGGTTGATATTGACATCAGCCCAGATTTAGACCTAAGTTCAAGCACACACAGAAATTCAAGCACCTGATTTTCGTGCTCTTTGATTCTTTTTCATTTTTAGAATTGCACGTTTTTCTATACCACCCATTTCTGTATTACTGTGTGGTATGATACAGTCATAAGCAGAAGTCACTGGCCAAAACAAAGGGGTAGGTATGCTGTAGGGAAGTTGGAGAGAACTTTGGACAGATAAGCCTTCATGGTAAAGACCAAAGGAAACAGGCAAGATGAAGACCCCGTGTAGGACCTTTGGGGAGGGGAGAATGTGTTTCAAGCTCTAAGACAAAATCAACTCCTTTAGGCAAAGAGAAGCCATCCTGGGAGAAAGAAACTTTTTTTGACATCAGTCAAGTAAGTATTCCCTGAAGATTTGGGGTTTGCCTCCTCCAGCACCCCCCCCCCTTTCCCACAAATAACAAGTTCAGAGGCATAGGGTTGGAGAACCACATGAGACCTGAGGAAGGAGGGGTTGTATTGACTTTCACTTGATTTACTCGAGCAATTGAGTTTGTCTGGGGAAATGTGATCGTCTGCATCAGCTGTCATGCTGAGCTGCTCCTGTCATGCTGTCAATAGCTTTCAGTTTCTGATCTTTCTCTCAAATTCACTGTCTGCTAGGACAGCAGACGAAAGATGCTTCGGGTACCAAGAAGGGAAAGCATTTTGAGCTGTTACCTGGGAATCAGTTTACAGACTTTGAAGCCCTGTCAATTTAATCCTGATGGTATGTAGTAATGTACAAGGGACAATAATGCTTTTGAAGGTAATTTGGATTTCTCTCTTTAGGAATAATTTTATTTATGAGGAGAGCATGGATAGCGCCAGGACTAGGAAGAGCGCTGCTGTGTAGGCAGGCTCGTTTCCTTAGTTATGGTGATATAGCTTAATTCAATATAGTACAGTCACAGTAATTGGAAGGATATTTCATTTATATAGCACCTGTCAGCCTGAAGTACTTTCAGAGTCTCCACGAACAGGCACTGCTTTCCCACTCAGAAAAATGCCGCTGAATGAAAGATGGAACTGAGACAAGCATCAGAGGCCCTGACTAAATACGCAACTGAGTGAACTTTGGGATAGACAACCTGGGGACAGGTACCTCTCATTTTACGAGACAAGTGAATTACTGAAAAGATATGTAGAAACTGAGGTTTCTTTGGAAGTCGGTTAAAAAAAAAAATACCAATACCTGAAGTGTTGGCCGTTTAAAGAAAATACTGGAAATTCCTTGTTAAAGAAAGAAAAAAAGAAACAAAAGACTTCTTATAATGTGAATAAGACCTTCTGATTTGTCTGTTTTACTCATTTGGACTTATATACATTAATTTTCTTCTCAAAACAGGAACAGAGCTATGCTTTAAAGATCAAAGATAAAATGCAGCCCCTGAGGATAATTTCCCAGATGATGTTGGGTGGAAAAAAACCCTGCGGCTACTGAAAGAAACTCACCCTCGGGAGTGTAGAATCTTAGTTTCTGGCTGGCTCCTGGGGAAGCCTGTCCTGCTAGGGGAGAGAAATGGTGTTTGTTCTCTTGAGGAGATGTGAGGAAAGGCTGCTTTCTCTAGGATCTCTTCCCCAACAGCAGGAGGTAGAGATGGTGAGAAAGGTGAGTCTTTGAAGACTTATCCAGTGACTCTAGAGGACAGTGTATAATATCTATTGCACTTGCAAGTTACTATGTCACTGGAAGACAGCAAGCTTGTTGACTGTAGAACCTTCAGTGTATACAGAACTCCTCAGGCCATGCCTGTTTCCCCTCGGTGAGGGTCTCATGGAGGGTCTCATGGTATAACTTTAAATGGCTGAAGCCATTGGCCAAGTGAGGACAACAAGTGCCTGGAAGCTTGCCCTTCCTCTTAGAACATTCTTTGGACCTTCAACACCTTATCTTTGCAATATTTCAACACTCTAATGTTATTTGTTCTAGAAACACTAGTAAGAACGGAGCAACATTGTTTATGGAAAAAACAAGCACTCAGCCTTAATTAGTAAAATGATCACTCATAAAAATGATCATTTAAACATATGAACCACTTCCCACAAGAAACTTATTTTTCCCCATGTTTTAAAACAAATTGCTGACTAAGAAAATCTTATATCCCTTGGATATAATTTAGTCAGTGGTAAATTTTGTGTAGTGACCGTGGCTCAGAGGAGACAAAGATGATACAGAAGGAAACAGTAGGTTTGTCCCTGCTTTTCCAAAAAGGGTTGTGACCTCAGAGAAATCATCTAACTTCCCTATTCCTCCACTTTTCCCTCTGTAAAATGAAGGACAAAAATGGTTGTTGGTGTACATTCCAGCTCAATGTTTCTAAGGTTCTAAAATTTAAAGCTGTATAAAATCCAGTTATCTAAATAATGTTTTCTTTCTGTGATTTTTTACAAGCATGTTCTCTTGACTCTGACTTTATTCATCTTATTGGAGAATGTCGGAAAAATAGGACAGGATCTAAGAGTTGGTCCAGACAGTAGGGGGGGACCTCACTTTAACACCATCAACACTGATATTCCTATTTGGGCAACAGCCTGCCACCTCCTGCTCTTCTGTTTTTCCCTGCTTGTCTTCCTCAAAAGCAAACAGAAGATTGTATTTTCTGATGAGTCTCTGTTGTTATCTAGTAGCAGAGAAGAAAGAAGTAGGATGGACACTGTCCCTTCAACAAACTGAGTCTGTTCCATTTTGTACACGTAGTAAATTCGCTCCTCCCACATTCCTAAAATTTAGCAAAACCAACCCTGACATGCCTGGTTTATGTTAGTTTTATTTCGGAAAGTACTTTTCCACACTGATTCCTTCTGATAAGGCCTGCCCGGAGCTGCTGTGCTGGCCCCGGGAGAGTCAGAAGTCATTGTGTGACAACTGTGGGATCCAATTCAGTGGACAAACTCAGGAATGATGTAATTTACCCTGATCTATTCATTAAACCAAATCCCTGCTTCTTATGAGAATTTTCCCCCCTTCTCTCCTGAATCCTGGTTGCTGCTACCCAGATTATAGTTCTGTGATCTCTGCAGGAAGAACAGGCTATGTTTTATGTGGAAGAAATAGCCACATATCCCACAGTCAATTTTTCTTGTGATTACTTTTGCTTCAGAAAGGGGGAATGTGGGTACTTTGGGCTCAGTTTTAAAAAAGAAAAAAAAGAAAAAAAGAAAAGCCTGCCCAACAACAATATTAGTCAAAACAGAAAACTCCTCAACCAAATCAATCGGTTCATCAACAAAGTGTTCTTCAGTTCTTTCCCTCTGTCGGGCACTTTGAAAGTAAAAGACAAGTCTAAGGTACTGTTTCCAACTTATTAGTCCCACGTGGACTCCTCTTTACAAAGATTTTGTTTCCTGAGCAGAAGTGTTTATGAGATAATCATTCATTAATTTTCTCATTTTGATTAGTCAAAACCAATGGGAACTTCTAGTCCATATAGCTGGTGTAGTTACACTAAGGTGTGATAGACCCACACGAAGCTGAGAACTTTGCTGTTAGAATTAACAGGAGACCTCATCCCCAGTCCATTTGGGTCTCCACTGTGTATTGAAGTGGATTCCCACGATGCATTCACAGAGCTCTAGGCCATGGCCAGAGGTTGGCTGCCTATCAGAATCACCTGGGGAGCTTTTTACGAACTAGGATGCATGAATCTGTCCCCCTGACCCCAAGATTCTGTTTGATTGGTGTGGGCTGCTGCCTGGCCATTGGGGTTTTTAAGACATGTGCAGTCCAAGTTAAGAGCTGCTGTCCTGGGTGCTCCAGAATCACTTGGCCAGAACTTCTGGCCTCAGAGAAGTTTACAGTTTGTTTAGTGAGATAAAAGGTATATTCTTAGAGAAGACCACTCTGAAGAAATGTATGACATAGATAAACTATAAGAGCATTTGTTTCTTCAAACACATTTGTGTATTCAATAATATATTCGTTCAAAAATATTGATTGACCACCCAGAATGTGCCAAGCCCTGTTGCCAACCCTGAGAGTACAAAGGGAGCAGAGCTGGTGAGGAATCTGTTTTTATGGAGCTTATAGAAGTTCATGAACAGCTGTGTGCAGGTGGGCTAGGGAGACTTTGGGGACCAGGTTGCTCTGGAAGCAGGCCTGGAAGGATTGATGGAAAGAACGAGGTAGGTTGGGCACCTCTCCTGGGACTAGAAAGAACATAGGGGACTAGGCCATCAGACCACTGGAGAGCTTTGGGTGATTCCCAAAGTGCCTACGATGTGACCCGGCCCTTTTTATAAGCTTCCCAGTAGAAAATTCATGAGTTTTGATGAAAACATGCAGATTATGAATCTACGGCTCATTCAGATGGGCTCTCAGACCTGCACTTTTCAGTGAACATTTTTCCTGTTAGTGCATGGTAGCGGGGGAGACATTCCAGAATAGTGGTTCTCACCCAGGGGGTGATTTTGCCCCTCCCCCGAGGAGATATTTGCTAATGTCTGGAGCTGTTTTTTGGTTGTCACAACTGTGCGGGAAGTGCTACTGGCATCTAATGGATGGAGGTCAGGAATGCTGCTAAACACCCTACGATATAGACGCACGGGTCAGACCCCACAACAAAAGATACTCCAGGCCCGAAGTCAGAAGGGCAGTGGTGGAGAAACCCTGTTCTAGAGATAAGAGAGGTGGAAGAAAGGCTTTCTGCAGGATGTTCTTCCTGTAATGCCTGTTGCTGTGATAATGCCTCTCACCCCACACCAAACACACACACACGCACGTCCTGTGTGTACCTGCACCCATATAACATGCAAATCACTGCTTTGCTTTGTGGTCCTCTCACCAGTCCTAAAGGAGATTGCATCTTCCAGGTGTTGGGGTGGGGGGTATGTTCAGGGTCTCCACACCTCCCCCAAGCCTTACTCTTTCCCTGGGTTTTCAGTTCTTTGGAGAAATTCCCACGGAGAGTAGGAATTGCCTTTGGGTTGCCTATGCAATTTCCTGCTTAGTTTTTGTAATAGCTGGGCTTCTCCCTGTCTAAGGCGGAAACTGAAAGGTTGATTTTTCCCTCTGGGGGGCAAGAGAGAGCGAACAAAGTCCTCCTTGGACATTTAGAATGTCTAAATAAAGTTTTGGCTCAGGTCTTGAAAGGCACATGGTGATGTCAGCCGAGGCATGCTTGTCATTGCCCTAACCTGGTGGGTCAGAGGACCAGGAAACCATTCACCATTGCCTCTTCCTCCGCTCACTGTAGACAGGGCAATGGTTTGCAGCCAGAAACTTGCGATTGAATCCTAGCTCGGAGTCTTTTAGCATGCAATTTTGGGCAAATCATTTTATCTTTCTCTGCCTGTGCTCCACCTTCTGTATTCCCGAAACATACTGCTCATTTGGTACTTGGGTGAGCATTAGATTTAAAATACATAAAGAGCCCGATACACCATCGGTGCTTAACGAATGGTAGCTTTTATAGTGCTATCTGTAAATGGAGACAACAGGATTAGGTGACCACCCCATGCGTCTCCAGTACTTAAACACATTGTCATGTTGGGAAATAGAGAGGCTTGGCTTGCACTAAAAAATAAGGAGGAAGGGTTTTGTATCTGTCCATAAGAGAAGACATCAATGTGTGCACATGTTCTAGGCAATTTTTATAGCGCATCAAATTCTCCTCGACCCGAAGGAGCAGCAAAAGTCAGGCAGCAAGGTAAAAGTGTCTGCTGTCTGGCTGAGAAATGGAGTCAGAGCTGTGCCTGAGCCACCTCCCGGGGAGCAGGCAGCATGGCTGCCTTGCACGCTGCATCTTTCCTGGTGGGGCCAGCACAGGGACAGCTGCCAGTGCCTGCTGGCACATGGACCTCCATGTTGCCCACTGCCACCTGGACTACCTGACCCTGTTGCCCACTTTCCTGCTCCCTGCCAGTCTGGCACCAGGATGTGTTAATTGCCTTTCACCTGACCACTTCCCCTTCTTGCCTCGCCTCCCCTCTGCACACACTGCACTTGCAAAGTATGGATATCTTTTTTGATGTTGGCTGATGTTAGAAGTCTGCCTCCTACTTTCTTTTTTCGTTTTATTTTATTTTTTTTTATTTTCTCCTTCCAAAGGAGAACAACCTGAATACCACACACAGTGTTATCTTGCTCTGACTTTGAAGAAGAATTTTCCCCCTTAGGGCTCTGTTCCTGGTATAGCATAATCTAAGGAGACAAAAAAAGTTTATCCCGGGGAAGTCAAACCAGCCAAGAGTTACTCAGAGCGTCTGACTGCCTGTTATATTTAGAAATGACACTAAGGTGGGCTTGCAGACTGCTCAGAGCCTTCCAGCGAGTGGTCCTCTTTGATTCCTCCTGGTTACTTGGGGTGGCCAGAGGAAGAACGTCTCCCTTCGTCTTGTGCTGTTGACTTACTATTATTTGGGTGTGCTGCGATAGGAGGTGCAGAACAAACGCAGCCATGGAGTATGAAAAGCATAGAGTTAAAGACTGGGACTTTATAATGACTTCGCGTCCAGACTTCCCCTTTTGCTGTTGAATGTGTTGGATATCATGTGGTTCCCTGAACCTGTTGACATCACCTGATCTGCTGAACTTCACTTTGTTATCTATAAAATGAGGCAACTGGTCTTGATTGATGCCCTAAACCTTTGCTGCACACTGAAGTCATATGGGGAGTGTTGACTATAGATGTCACAGCTGCATGTCCTGAGGTTCTGATTTACAAGGTCTGGTGCACACTGGGCATTGGCAATTTGTCAGTGATTTGAATTTCCAGGTCCTGTTGACAATCACTGGGCCAGATCAGTGCTTCTCAGAGTGTAGCTCCAGGACCACCACCACCAGCAGCAGCAGCAGCAGTAGGAATAGCTGGGAACTTGTTAGAAGAGCAGATTCTTGGACCACACCCCAGGCCTACTGAATTAGAGGTCGAGGCTTGGGACCAGCGATGTGTTCTGTCAGGCTCGCCAGGTAGTTCTTATGCATGAAAAAGTTTTAAAAAGGAGTTGATTGGATAACTCTTTAAGGGTTCCTACTAGGTTTCAAAGTTGATAATCATTTAAACAGCCTAAAAAGGGTACCCTAAAAGGGTACACGCAGCTGGCTATATAGATGGTGGAGCCCTTACCGGAACCCAGGCCTTAGCACTGCTGCTCAGAGCTTGTTGAATTATCCAATTCGGAAGATGTTGAGGATTTATGACATGTTTCTCCTCTCTCTCTCTCTCTTTCTCTCTCTTTCTCTCTCTCTGGGTTTAGCTTCTAGCGGGCCATAGGATTGTGGACAAACTGTCACTTTTAGCTCATGGTGTACGTGCAGTGCAAGATATGATGTAATGAGAAATCATTCTTTAATTGTTAGGCATGTCACAAGGGATGGATTATTTGTGAATTGCTGGCCATTCTATTGGTTTCTCTAACTACTGTGACTGAGCAGTTTTTGTTGAAGCTGGTTGGCAGGTAAATATCAACATAACAGCACAGCCTGTTGAGTGTGAACAGGGGGTTGGGCAACGAGAGGGGGAGGGGGCAAGGCACAGCCCCATCCTCCTAGGACACAAGTGTAATTCTCTTAACTCTTCTTCAGAAATATCTAGGATTGCAGTCATTGTAGGGCATTTTGTAAAATCCACGGCTTGTCGTGGTCATAGCAGTTTTAGAAAGATGTTCTTAAACAGGTTCTGGAGTGAGTTTTAGGGGTGAATTTCAGATGTGTTAAGAAATAATTCCCTCTGAATGTCTGGGAGATAATGAAGGACTCGCTCTCAGGACTCACCAACCAAGAGGCAGAACTGGGACTAGACCCTTGTCCTCGTAACGCACAGGCCAAGGTTTCTGGAGTTAGGAAGAGCAGAAGGGACTTCCGGGATGATGTGAACCTGCATACAATTGACGAGATTACTGGAGGTAATGCGATTGGGAGCCCCAGGCTAACAGGACTAATGGAAAGAGCCTTAGAGATGTTCCAGTACACCACTCATTTTATAGAAGGGGACATGGAACCTGCTGGAGGTGACAGGTGTTGAAATAGACCTCGGTCTCTGTGAGACCGTTCTTCCCCTCTGCTCTCTCTGGCTAGCCACCGAAACAAATAAGAGGAAGGTGGGCTGGTCCTCTTACCTTAGCACCCGACCTCAGACATTCCTCGAGGAGATAGACATTGAAGAGCCATGGGACTTAGGATCCTGCTTCAGTTTTTTTAGGGATGTACCATTGGACGCAAATGTTTCTTAGGATCTGAGATTCATGTGTCACTATTCTTCTGCGGATTATAAAACAAGGAATCATTGATGGACACAAGATCTTGTAACTGATAATTACATGCAAGACTCAGATCCAGTGGAGGATTATGACTTTCCGAGGTTTCGCAGATGCCCTACCTTTTGGTTTCAAGGAAAACTGGATTGCTAAGCTGCAGAAAAGCACGTCACTGCTTTTATTTACGTGCAACAGATTGAGACTACCAAATAGTGGTGTCTTATCAGGAGATCTGATTGTGAATAACTTCTCTGCCTGCTCTGGCATTTTACTGATATACAGATGGTGCCAAAAAATGTATACACATTTTAAGAAAGGAAATCTGTATTCATTGTAATACTCAATATATACTGATAACAAAAGATGAATACAAGCCACGTTTGACTTCTACAATTACAAGAGATGCTCAAAATGTTTACCATTAGTGTCCAGACACTTCTGATTATGGCGAACTACTGCTTGAGCAACGTTGACCAAAGTGTCCACTTGTACACATTTGTTTGGCACCCCCCCACCCCCAGTATTAGTGAATCTTCTAACAGACCTATTGTTATTTCCCCACTTACTTCTTTCTCCCTTCTAGGAATACCACAACTTATTAAAGTACTTGTGATTATTACTAAAAGAACATGTGTGGTCTCTTAGTTGGTCAGTCTCAGGTTCCTCTTGGATCCCCCCAACGATGTCAGTTGGACAGGGCTGCCTTCCGCCCCCCCCAAAAAAAAAAGTCTGTTTTTCATGCATTGCTACCCAGTACACTTCAAACCAAGTCTTCTTCCTCACAGCCTGGCCTATGTTCCTTGTATTCATTACAGATTTTGTTAGAAGTCCAGTGGCAGTAGGGGGCGGGGGGCAGGGAATCATTTTAGTGACCGCTTACCGACTAAGAGTGGCGGGGTGATTGTTTTCCCTATCTGTGTCTCAGTCTGCACACCTGCAGATTCTGGGGTTTCTGAATTTGTTTACTGCATCCAGGGGCGAGATTATCTACTGATAACCAGAAGTGCAATTTTGAGATGGAAAAGGCAGGTCTATTTTTAAAAGCCTGAGAAGAATACAATGGCATTTTATGTTGACCCCCCCATTTTAAAAGACTGAATCATTCCTTTGAAAATCAGCAAATACACACACACACACACACACACACACAGCCTTGTTAAGCAGAGTTCTCTGAACATCAACTCTTCTCTCCCCAATTATTAGTAACATAGAGTGATCATTGGGGTCCTTTGAGATGAGTGGAGTGGTTTGCTCCTCCAAGGAATGTCCCCAGACTATGTTTTCTATTGATTCCTATGATGTGTTTTCATACGTTTTAGTTTTCTTTCTCACTGTCAGGATGCTAGTTCTTTCTTTTTGCTGCTGTTAATAAACATACGCAGTTCTTCCACCAAACAAACCTCTAGTCTGTGCTTTCAGTCTTCCGTGGGTGGGAAACACGTGACCAGCCTGGTGAGAACTGGAAGTCCGTGCAGATAGGTCCTGAACTAAGACCCGAGCAGCTCTTCCGTCAAGGGGTTCTTCCGCAGAGGTTTCTGCGCAGTTGGCTTCAGTGAACCCACTTACCGAGCATTTGTAACATTAACATCAATATTTTATGTATTGCATTTCCCCCAGGATTGTGATGCCTTCCAGGGCCACAGAGGAAATGGGAAGAACATTCTATGTGACTGAGTGAGGTGAAGTTTTAGAGCTCAAGGGTTCATGAATGTCACACTAGAGGAGACCTGGGGATAAACTAAGCCTGTTCTTGTCCACTGCCAATTGAACATGCATTAGGACGACCTGGGGAGATATGAAAACGCCAATGCCTGTTTCCGACCTGAAGAGATTCTTATCTGGAGTGGGGCCCCAGGATCTGTTTTTGTTTTTGTTTTGTTTTTCTTCAAGCTTTTTATGTGGTTCTAACTGCAGCAGGAGTTGAGAACCGGGGATATCTTACGGTCCTTTCTTATTACGGGTGAAGAGTATTAAGACCCAGTGAGGGAAAGTGACAGGCAAGAGAGCATTGTCTCTGTGACAGTCAACCACCAGTCCAAATGACAGACAGAGTGCTGTTAGCATAGCCTCCTATAAATGTAGTCTTTTGCTGTCCAGACAGCTCTCACTCCTTCAGCTTTTCCTCAGGTGACATGGTTTCAGGACTTAGCCAACACACACACACACACACACACACACACACACACACACACCATTTTTATAAACTGTGGGATGCTCTATGGTGGCCAAATAATAATTTTCCCTCTCTCCTCCCCTGTCCTTTTCTTCTGGACTTTCTCCCACCTGAAAGGGGGTAAATGAGGTCTCAGGAATGCACTTGCTCAATATTGTTCCCTGAACTTGATCTGCTGGTGATGTATTAATTAGCTGGGGCACTGCACCTTAACGAGCAAGTTACAGGCAGATCCTGGTGTGTGTTAATGTTTAACCAGAGATGCTCAGCAGTGGTCTCATTCGTGGCCTAAATGTAAAGAGAAATATGGTTGACTTTATTTTTATAGATGTTTTCTTCCTCGTAAGTGTTGACATATTGGTTTCAATGCCATATGCCAGCGTATTTGCTCTGAGTTGTCTCACATATGTTGAAACTTTGGGATGATAGCATTCACTACAGAAGTTCTAACCCCTCAGCCTCCATTTATACATGGCCATGTTTCTGTTTGCCCACGTGCATGTACAACTGTATATGGTATGACTTTCGCTCTGTCCTTAAATGTTAAAGGTACTTTAAAACCAATGAATGAGATCCATTTTACAGTAATCCCAGAACACTGTGGTTTTCAATGATTTCGGAGCACTCGTGACTTCTTCTGTTACCTGAGCAAAAGCCCCAGATCACTCCCCTGTCCCCACCCTTGATGTGGCCTTTTATAGGGCCTCCCCAGGCTGAGTACCAGATACAGACTCAGGAGCTCCCAGTTTTCTCCGAACAAAATGAGCGGCTCTGTCTGGGGCAATTCCTGGCTGCAAAATCAAGCCCTATTCTTCCTTTGAACCCAGAACTCGGGGGGCTGGTGATAACAGAAGACAAGTGGGAAACAGAAAGAGTGTGTGACCCTCAAGTGCACCGGAGAGAGAGCTAAATTAATACAGCAGCAGGGATTTTTATGTTTGTTTGTTTTTTTTTTAAATTGAGAACATAGTATGTTTTTCCCACAATTGTATTTTTGCACGGGGTTCCCACGCTCTCCTTCTCTTCATCATCCACCTAACAGATCCCATCCCAAATCAGGAGCCATCTTGTTCCCGAAATCTTCCTAACTGTGAGGTCCCAGGGGTTTTTCTTCCTCTGCACCCAGAGTGTATAGTGGTTAGATGGGTGTATCTGCTTCTGAGGCTGGTGAACACACCTGAGCCATTCATGTGTCATCCGGGAACTGTCATCTGAGAGTCACACCTATGCTTTTCTAAAATCATCGAAGACCCCTATGTGACCTAAAAGCTATGGACCCTTTTTTTACCAGGAAAAAATGCACATAGGCACAAATGTTGTGTGCAGCGTCAAGAGGCTCATAGATTCTCTTAGGAGGCCCATTAACCACAATTTAAGAACTCTTGGGAGGGGGCACGGATGGTATGCTACCTCCACCCCAATAACACAATGGTGAGAACATATTGACTTTTAAGACATAGTTCTGAAATTAAAAAAAGAATGGTACTCAAAATTGTAAGATCCGAGGATTTCATAGATCGTGTAATATAAGCCATTCATTTTACAAATGAGAAAGCAGCCCCAGAAAAGGCCACATTGAAGTTAATTACAGAAATGGGGCTGAAGTGGGGTCCCTGTCCTTAAGTCCCCTTTTTCTATCTGGGACAATAAAATGCCTTCTAGGAAAGTGAGGTTGACTTTTCTGGCTCCTTGGATTCTTGCTTGCTCTTAGGTATAGGGAGATAGCCACGAATCAAACATATACCCTGAAGTTAAAAGAAATAGAAAACGGGATCAAATATATGGTGATGGAAAGAACTGACTCTGGGTGGTAAACACACAATGTGACATATGGACGATGTGTTACAGAATTGTACACTTGAAACCTATGTAACGTTCCTAACCATTGTCATCCCAATAAACTTTAATTAAACAAAAATATGTGTAGAATGAAAAAAAAAAAGAAAGAAAAACCAATAAAAGTGCTGAGTCTAAAATATCACTTCCCCTTTCAGAGAAAATGCATCATTTTTCAGGCATCAGGGGCTTTCAACAAAGGAACCTGTGGGTTGTAGGGAAACCTCCAGTCGTCTTTGATGAGCTGCACGGAAGAAACCTCACACCCAAGGCTGAATTTAACATGCTGCCCTGGGAAGGGAGGTTACTACTGTGTCCCAGCTCTTCTCTGAAGCATTTGGGAGACCAAAATAACTCTCGCTTATCTCCTATCTTAGGCCCTGAGACCTGAGCAAACAGTATCTGGAGATAGGTTTAATTTGTCCAAGGTCAACCTCAGACTTAGCTGGAAGTCAGCTCACCCGCATTTCACATGCCAGTCGCCCCTGACAGGCAGTGCTGGGTTCTGCTGGATTTTCCCTGTCCTCTGATTCCTCAGTTAGTCACTCAATCAGTTGCATACATATCTTGGTTTGGGCTTCTATAAGAAAATACCATAGACTGGGTGGAGTATAAACAACAGAAATGTATTTCTCCTAATTCTGGAGGCTGAAGATCAGGGTGCCAGCCTGGTCAGATTCTGGGAGGGCCGCCTTCTGGGTTCTTCTGGGTCTCAGATTGTCGTTTTCTTGGTGTATCCTCACATGGCAGGAGGGGACAAGAGAGCTCTCTGGGGTCTTTTGTATGGACACTGATTCTATTCATGAGAGCAGCACCATCAGGACCTAATTCCCTTCCAAAGGCCCCACCTCCTAATACTGTCACCTGAGGGTTAGGGATTTGAACCTATGAATTTTGTGGGGGACAGAAACATTCAGTCTACTACAATAAGCTTATTGGACTTCAGCTGTATATTTGCCATTGTGTTAGGCATTGTGGACCAAGCCTGGGCTCCCAACAAGCATTGATGTGTTGGAGAAGTAAAACCTGTGGATTTTTATTAACGTGATGATTATCTGGAACATCTTATATGTGTGTAGCCATTAAAAGTGGCAAAGTGTGTTCCCCATAGAAGCTTAAATAACTGCACACTAAACGAAGGGCTAAGACCCTGTATGTGAGAGTCACTAGGTCTGAGGTAAACAAAGTGTGACAAGGCCTTTGCACAGGTTGTTCCCTATTCCTGGGTTGCCCTGCCTCTCCCTCCACGAATCTCCTCCCCACGTCCCACCCAAACCTCCCTGGATCTGATGTCAGTTCAAACATTGGTTTCTCAGGGAAGCTTTTCCTGACTATAGGTCTCGTAGCCACCTTGGATCACAGAAATGCAGGCACTCATAGAAACATATTCCTGACTTGCTCAAACTCATCTCGGTTTGCATTATGCTGCTCATGTGCACGCTTATGGCAATGAGGTCTCTTTACCTCCAAATGTGAGCTGGGTGTAAGGAAACCACCAGGGTGGCTGCAGTATCCCAGGCAGAGTAATAGCTCAGGAAAACGGGGCTCACCCTGGGTTGGAATAGGAGGGATCGCTTCCCAGAATATGTGGGTTTGTTGGAGATGGCAGAGCAAGCTAGAAAGCTTAAGCAAACTGTGGTGGGAAATACTTGATAGGAGCTGTGGCCTTTGGTTAGGGGACGCGGCCAGCCTAGGGGGCCCAGCAGGGAGGAGTCTCGGAGATTAATACTCCTGATTTCACTCACTTCCATCCCTGCAGTCTCCCCCTAGGCTGGTGCCCCTCTATGGCTGAAGCCAGAGGGTGAAGGAACCTGAACATGCAGCCCATAGAGGTCAGGGTCCCTGGTGGAGAGAGAGCAGGGTTAGACCTGAAGAGGTACATGCTAGATGTCCAGCCCAATGGGCAACCTACCCCTGTCTTCTTTCCTTTCAGCTCCTTTTCAGGTCAGTACCTTAGAAACTGTGGAAGGCTGTCCACATGTGACTAATCATTCCCTACCACAGTTAATATTTACTCTCCTTTGGCTGCTGGCACCTCAGGAACCAGGTGTGTCAGGTCCAGGGGACATGCTTCAGCACCATGGAGATGGTCAAGACTCGGGCTGGTTGTTGTCAGTGGCTCCCCTGGCCCGAGGGAAGTGGGTTTCCATGTGATGCCAGGAGATCCCAAAGCTTAATCATTCACCTGGTTGTTCCTGCTACTTGCTCAGCCCAACATAAAAAGGAGCCTGCTTTGGAAGTCATTTTCTTTTGATGTTTGAGGAAAGGGATGTTACTGCTGTTTCATTTACATTTTGTTTTGAGGGCAAAGAGTTCTTTAAAAAGTAGCAATGGAAAAGCTAGGATTTACACTGGGGTCCTGCTTATAACTCTTTAAGGATTTCCACACCTATTTTATGATTTCATCTTCACAACCGCCCCTAGTGACTATTGGCATCGATCGAACAATCAATATGTAAATGAACGATTTGAAACATGGTAAGGACTGTGTAACAAAAGTGTCCTGAAGGTCTGGAAGGCAAAGAGGGTTCAGTGACAAGGCCTTGAGAGGGAGTAGGGGTGGCTTAGGTGTGAGGAGCTGCAAGAAGATCTGTGTAGTGGGAATGTGCACTGCAGATGAAATGATAAAGGCAGTGGGAGGAGCTGAGACCGGAAATGGAGGGGGCACTAGCCCCAGTCCCCCTGGATCAGGAGAAAGATTACTGGGGTCTCTAACATAAAAGCATTGGGGGCCATTACAGTGTTAAGTAGGGACAGGACAAGATTAGATTTGCTTGTAACAGGATAATTTTGGCGCTATTGTGGTAGTTTCCGTGCAAGATGGCGATGGGGGATTAGATAGAACGTATGCAGCAGGTTTGGGAGCAGTTTTGGAGGCAGAAGAAAAGAACTTCTTGCTAGGTTATTCCTGCATTTGGGAATGTGTCCAGTTGGAGTATGATAAGAGTCTTAGAATTGCATAGCCATGCTCGGCTGTAGTCTTGGTTTTGTTACCAATGAGAGTATGTGTGTGTGTGTCTGTGCGTGTGTGTGTTTCTCAACACTGTGATTTATGTTCAAATGATTCTGAAGGTTTGGATGTATTCTATATTTTCTTCTAAACCAAATACTAAGCTTGTTTTATTGAGCTTGCCATCTAAAAAGAATGAGGTCTGGGAAAGGGGATCATTTAACACATACTTTTTAAGTAGTACTTTGGTCTTTGATTCAGTTTACACAGAATCCAAAAGGAGAATTTCCCACAGTGTGATTGTTAAACTGTTACCTTTTCAGACAGGGATACCTATAAAGTCATTAACGTATTTATAGGGAACCATCTGGACCGGAAACGATCCATTTCATACCTTAAAGAGAATGTTCTTCTCTTGGCCCTTCAGCCCAGTCTGGGTTAAAGGAACTAGACAGGTAGTAATAGGTGAACTCTGGCTAAACTGAGCTCCTCACCTCACCTGGCACTTGCCTCCTTACTTCCTCCTCTCAGCCAGGCAGGAGCAATTGGCACACGCCACCCTCCAGAGACTCTCTTTTTCAAGGTTTTGAGCAGAGAAGGCACTTCCATAATCCTTTTCCTATCAGTGTCATGGGCCCTGTATTTTTTTCTGCAGCAGAGACAATCATTCTTCCAAGGACCCAGACTTTCACTGTGCTAGTTTCGGCTTACCTTTCCTTGTCTTGTTTAATGGGAGAGGGACATTTAGTTTCTGGTTTTTAGATAAGGAGGTTGCTTCTTGGCCAAAATTTTTATACAGATGGCTTTTGTTCCAGGAATTAATTATGGAGAACCTACTGATATTTGTCAAGGCACAGGCTTGGGAAGTTTAATTTGGCAAAAGCATCCAATGCTACACAACTAATGAATAAGAGACATCTTTGCTTATTTTCTTTCTCCCTACTGGAATTTTGTCCTCCCTCTTTTCTGGTTATCAGTACCCTATTCATCCTTCAAAAAAAGTCTCCTATTCTGAAAAATTGTGCCAGGTTTCCCAGATTCCAGCTGCCTCTTCTTCCCTCAGCATTTCTCTTGAGCCTATTTACCTGTTCCCTAAGACACCTTGTGTGGTTGTTGTTCTGCACAAATCATAACTGAATTTCTTTGAGAAGGAAGGAAAGGTGTATGTGTGATTTTGTCCCACACAATCAAACCAGGATGGCTTACCCAGAACAGTGACTCATAATTACTTAATATTCAGGTCAAGCACTGTTGACTTTCTAAACCTTTCCCAGTCTTAGCACTTCTCCGATGGAGTGCCAGGGTTTTCATTTATTTGCATGGGGTATTCAGGTGGTAACTTGCCAACCCTTTAACAGCCAAACTTTTTTCAGTAAAAGTCAGCCACGTTCCGCCAGCATCAAAGGACACCTGGAGGTATTGCTATGAGTCAGCTGGGTCTGAGGGTGCTTGAGTAGATACCAGGGAGTATTCTTCCAAAGCACAGAGCCCTGTGAAGAGTTGAAGGAAGACCAAAAAGATCAGGGAAGTTCTCAGGAGAGAACACACCATAAAAGGTAAGAGCCAATATTTGCTTGCAAGGGTTGAGGGTAAGGGACATCGTGAAGAGGCAGGAGTAATGACTTCAGTCTTCCAAAAATACTGTCCTGTTATACAGAAGACCATTAAATCATGTTAATAGTCTTATCAGTGATGTACAAAATGTTGCTCTTTTGTTTGTAAACACAGTGGACTTCAGTAGCTTTGAAGTCCTCGACGTGGTTATTCCAGGGTAGATAGTAAAATGTCTCTTCAGGACTATGCGGCAGCTGCCCCAATGAAACACCAGTAACTTGAGTTACATCGGAGCTAAATATAGCAGGTACACTCATGCACACAGGAACATATCTGATCCAGGGCTGTGTGTGCTCTCAGAGCCAAGGACTTGTTAGACTGTCTCCACAGATGCCACTTCCAGATTCGTACTCTCTCCCTCTCCTCCATTCTCTTCTCTTCCAAGTACTCTTTCGTTTCCTGTTTCCTCTTCTGACTTTCTGATTTCTGCTCCTTCCCATAATTTAGGTCTCATTGTCCTCAAGAGTGAAAACAAGGATTTGGACAACTTTTTGTTAATATTTTTAAGTTCTTCTAACTTTTCCTTCTTCTATCTTATTCTTTCCTCCTTGCCTCTTTTTAGCCTATCCTTTACATGTCTTTACTTCTCTCTATAACTCCTTCACTTTATCCATAGCTAAATAGAGTATATTCATTAAAAGAAGCCTCCTCATAGCCTAGGTATGATTTACTGTTTTCAGGGAGAAAACTGTTCACAGGTTTAGACAATTATACCTCTTTTCATTAAGTACTGATGTGTTCTCATGATTTGTGGGAAAATGACAAAGAAGAATGTGGAAAAATAGCATCATGTTATTGGAAATATATATATTTTTCCATTTCCTTTTCCTTGAGCCATGCTGGCTAATCAGTTACTCAGGAGGAGAAAAGAGATAGAATCTGGGATAAGTAGATTGTCTTCAGCCATTCGTACTTCTGGGCAAACCAGTTGTCCAGGTATGCACCATTTTAAAGAAATAGGGGTACTTGAAACTAAGAAAATGGACCAAACTGCTATAGAATTGAATGGATAAACCTCATATGTCTTAAAGTGAAGGTATAGTATATACATGATCATGTGAGTGCATGAGGCAATATGCTGTGGATAAGAAAAGGGAAAATAAATAAGCTGGCTTGGGCCAGAGGATGATAATCAAAATGTTCTGGAATCCTATCAGGAAATATTATACTCTGCCTCAAATCAGGTGTACCTCATTTCAAGAAGCAGATATTTTCCTGAAGAGATATATAAATTGAATTTTTATGAATTGAACTGCAGAGTCAGTGGAGAATCTGGGGAAGAACATTCTGGCAGAATGTTACGTGTAAAATGGGGTAAGAGAGCTATTTAAAATCGGTCTTTGTCGCAAACTTATTTTGTAAGGACTGGTTTTTGTGTCTGGAATTTCCCCCCCAACTTTTAATGGACACCTTATAAAACATAATGTTTTTACTAATGGATCTCAAAGCATTGTCTGTGAGATCTTCTGGAGTTCTCCCCAATGTGAGGAAAGCAAAAGACATAAATATAATTCAACTTGCTCCAAACACACAGACGCAGAGGCTGAGTATTAGAAGGGACCTTGGTGACTATTAAATCCAATCCTCTTTTTTGATAAGTGAGAACACTGAATTAAACATGGGATAGTGATCCCTGACATAGTAAGTATCATCTTTACACTCTCATTGGAGTCTTATTATGGGACGTCCTTGTGTAGCCTGTGCAGAAGCCTGGGCCTCTCCTGGCCTTTGTCACTTGTTAGTCTGCGTGACTTACTTTTCCTGGGAAGACATAGGGAGACATAACTAATGATTGGAAATCCCTTTGAGGACCTTCGGCACAAAGCTGCTCTGGAATCCTGGGCTCCCCTGGAAGAAGTACTGTGTGGGCTTTAACTCCTGGACTAGGTCTTCTCCCAAGACCTCAGCTGTTTGCCATCCCCACCCTCTGCCCACAGAATGAAAGTCTGAGGACAACAGATATAAGAAATTCCCTCTCTCCAGGGATTTGAATGTATCAGGGACTTTGAAAATGAAAAATCCCTCAAGACTTAAAGTAATGCAATAATAAATTTAATAGAAGTATTTTCAGCAGACAAAAGTTGACGTTGGAAACTTGGACAGAGGCACCTGCTCAATGCCTCTTGGCCACCTGCCTGAAGGGTTGACTTTGCTCTGTGTGTCTACCAGCTGTCGGGCACTCATGGAGGTGGCTGTGGTCCACGTGTGTGCGAGTGTATGAGTGTAGCACTGCATGCATGCATGGATACTTCCTCTTCCTTTATCCTCTCACAGCCTACCAATTTCTCGCTCACATCCCATCCCCTGCACAAAGGCATTTTGGACTTCTGCACAGGTTCCCCGGCCTTGGACATCTCTTCTCTTTAACTTTTATTATGCTCTGTTGGCCTTACAGCTTAATATGTATTTGTGTGGTCTATTGAACTGTTGTTTCTTCATTCTAGGCATTTACTTTTCCTTCTGAACTAGATCACCTTTTCCTTGAAGATATGAGCTGTCGTCTTGCTTTCCCCATAGCCTCAACAAGGCCCTGAGCTCAGCTCTGCGATTGTAGGGTTAGAGAATCTTGGGTTTTGGAGTTCAAAACAAAATTGACTCGCCTGACTCGTTCATTCAACAAATGAGTTCACTGAACGCTTACTCCATTCACCCAAAGTCAACATGATAAGGCAGTGATAGGGCTGGGAGGAGAACCAGCTCATCCAGCTTCATTCCTCTACATTAAAATGCAAGTATCTAAACTAGATGGCAGGGCAAAAAGCTGGGAGGTCCCCCATGCTTAGCTTGAGAATACTCTGGGTATTCTCGAAGTCACGCCTCAGACCTTCCTTTCCTTTTTGCCCCTGTCACACCCTTCTTAATATTTCCATGATTCAAAATTATCATGTCTGTCTACACATATATGTGTGCAGAATGTTAAATGAGGGGAATGCCACATGAGGGAACTGAGAAGAAAAATTAAAATGTGCAAGGAGAACTGATCTACTGTTGAGAAGAGCAAGAGAACTTTATTTATTTTTTAAATTGTTTTCCCTTATGGATATCTTTCAAAAACCGCCTTTGTTTTTTTCTTAAAGCCTGAGAATCTGTCTTCTGCCACCAGCATACTGTAGCAGAAATGATCACAAAAGCTTGTCCCTTGCTAATACATCACGTCTGAGTCTTCCATGTCTCCTGCTCGCTTTCAGGGAAAGGTTAATTCTAAGTTCTGTTTCTCCCTTTGTCTCTCTCTCTCTCTCTCTGTCTCTCTCTCTCTCTCCCTACTAATATCTCTATATATCTATCTAAAGATATTCACGTCCCAGTTTGTTTGGAGTTTTCCACCTATGTGACTGCTAGTCACACCTAAACTCTAAACATGCTGAAAACAAGCCCACATCTTCCCACTGAGTTTTGATTTTCTACCATGGATCTGTGCCCATGACAGGACGCTTTTCTTTCTGGGAGTGGCACTTTAATGCAGTGTCCTTCTGCTGGGAGAACTCACTTTCCCTCCTCCTCACCACCTTCGCTATGTCTTCTAGCTTTTTATGTCTAATTCCTACCTGTAAATTTACCCAGCGCAGACAGATAGCTTCCATCTCGGGATTCCATTACCACATGCAGTAAGTCCTAGGCAGCCAGTACAAAACTGGGCATAAAACTGGTTCAAGTGTGTTAGCTTTCACTTCCTAACTATACTGCGAGCTCTGTAAAGCAAGGGTAGGAATCTTACATATTTTCCTTTGATAACTATTTTGCATAGCACGATCTTGGCAATGTTATGGGAGTTGAGACTTATCGAGGCTCAGGGCACGGAGAACAGTGTATATTAAAACTGCATTTTATAGCTTCTACATACGCTTTCTTTTTTGACTGTATATTTACCTTGTAGATCTAAAATTTATTATGTCCATTGATTCACTGATTTCATTTTTCTATCATAAGAATTTATTTTTGTTGTTGTTGTTGTTGTTTCATTTTCTGTTAAGATGTTAGTTGCTATTCTACCAAGAAGCATTTTCAATTTGTTTTACTCAATTTAGAATCATGGAACCTTTTCCATCCTATCTTAAATTACCCATTTACCATCATAGAGACATTTTCATTCATATTTGGTGACTTTTTTTTCCCTTTGAGATGTTGATGTTTCAAGCCAAGAGTACTTGGCAGTTTCATTTTAACTTTGAGAGCCAAAAAAGCCCCCAAATGGTAATAACTTAAAATCCCCTGGGCGAGTCAACATTTTATCATTGAGAATTTATTTGCTGAAAGCCCTTTGTGACTTCTTGCTTAAATTTTCCATTATAACCTAATGCTGTGCAACTAGTGGGGTCACTTATTTTTCAAAGATTTATATTGCTAATTTAGGGTGTCCTGCTTAGTGCTCCTGCTGGAACCCAGTACTCTCTGTGGCCCCAGGGACCACTTGATGGCATAAGCTCAGGGCAGCCTCTCAGAAGGGACTCTAAATAACTATCATCGTTATTATTATTGCTTTCCATTGAGTTATCTTCACAACAATATTAAGTTGTTCTCATTATTTTTTTTGAGTATGGATGTAACCCCTTTTGGCAGCAACAAATGTTATTTCTGAATCTTCCCTGAATTATCTTGACCTTCTGATTATAAAAAGAAGAAATGGGTCCTTTGGGACATAACCACATGGTCACATGGAAGGAGTCCAAGATTAAGACACAGAATTCATGTCTCATGGGTCTCTCCCCCGATTTCTGCTTAAACTCAGTGACTCTTCAGCATTCACCTTTTGGGCACCAGTAAAACCTCTACGAGATAATACAGCTTGGAGGCTGAAGGAAATAAGTCAGGAGGGTTGGGCGAGGCCTACGGGAAGGAGATATTTGGGTTGGATCCTGAAGGACAAATAGGCCTGAGTTGGTTAAAGATGGCATTCTAGTTAGGGCATGGTGGTGGTTCAGAGAAGTCACAGGTCTGTTGTGATCTAGAGTATGACAGCTTTGGAGCGGCAGAATGACATTCTGAACCATGGCAGCTGGGTCCTGATGCTGAAGTGCCTGGATCAGCAAGCCAGGGAGTTTGGACTTCACTCTCAGGGCAAACAGAAGACGTCAGAGCTTAAAAGTAAGGCAGTGGGATACTCAGATCTGCCCATTAGGAAGATGTTTCCAGGGGCAGAATGGAGAGTAGATTGGAGGTAGAAGACAGTCTTGTCTTCTAGTCACCCGCTCTCCGGAGACTCTTGTGTTTCCAGTAGCTGCTGTCTCTCTGTACTTTAAATCAAGAGGTAGTAACAGCTCCTTTGTTAATCACTCCTTGTGCTTCCCTTAGAACCATGCACACCATTTTGTAAATTAGGTCTCTTTAACTATCCTGATTTGCGTATGCCATCTGTTTCCTGTTAAGACCTTGGCTAGTACACCCTCCTTCACACTTCCTTATAATTATTTGTTTCTACATTCGTCTCTCCATCAGCCTTTGAGCATCCAAAATGCTGAGGTCATCCATGTGTCATTCATTTTCAAGTCTTCACAGTTTAGCTGAAATTTACCATTTACCAGCTAAGGTTTATTTGAAGGAATGATTTCAAATGGTTTCAAAGGCAGAGAAGGTCCAGGTCAACCAGGGTAGCTCAGGAAGTCTTCAGAGGGGAGACTTGAAGTAAGCTCATAAGAATCTGCTGGTTGGGATATATGGAGAGAAACAAGGTAATTCCAAGAAGAACGCAAGAACATGTGTTCACACGAAAGCCATAGAAGAGATCTGCTTTCCTGGAATACAGGGTGGTCCCTGTGGAGAATCAGCAGGAAGTACATTTGGGAAACCCTGTTTCCCTTCCAGAGTTTACTTCCTTTTCTAATTACATTTGACCTAAGCTAATCTTAACATGATTTTGCTGACCCCTGAGTCTTTGCTGTAGTAAGGCCAGGAAGGAGGTTTCAGAAACTGACCAAAGAAAAATAATGTTCAAAACAAAACAAAAAATTCCCATCAACCAGTTTTTGTGAGCCACTGAGAGTTGATAGAAATCCTTTATTTCCCCATTCTAACCACCCTTAGGATGCAAATGGTACGCAAAGTAGGCTTAGGTGTCCTGCAGTGGTCTGTGACATCCAATGGTGCTGGTTGCTTCTGCGTTTAAATTGTTGGCAGCAGAATTCTGACGAGTAATTTTTGGCATAAGTCTTTTCACTTGCCCTGGTGAGAATATTGTGTGTGTCTGTGAGATCCTAGAAGGTTCAAACAGAGGCAGTAAGGGGGATGGAGTAGGAATTTGGTGAACGCCATCTTTTGAAGGAATATGGAGGAAACATTTGGATGAATCAGGGTAATATGACTTCCAATACTGCAATGTGATGACCCTAAAAGACAAGATTTCTCTTCATTCTCACACAAATGCAGCTTCAGGAAAAACGAGAGTTCAAAAAATTAATTCCATAAATACACATTACTCTCATCCTTCCAGTCTGGACTTCCTATGTTTTAGGGAAGAGTCATGTGTTTGATTCCTGATCTCAGGCTTTAAAAGGAAAATGAACCTGCCATTCTGAAAGACTCCTTGGAATTCTGGGGGAAATGGCTATAAGGGGAGCTGGCCCATACAAAACTGGGTCAAGGAGTGACCCATGGCCAATAGCACTTTGCTAGAACTAGAGGAGAAGCTCTGTTGAGCACTTTGTCCTTAATGAAGTCTCCTGTTACAGATAGTGTTGTTCCTTTAAATCCGAGCACTGTCTCTTATTGGCCACAGCTCATTACCCAGGTGTCCAAAAGTGGGGCGGGGGAGAGCAGAGGGGTGGGTGGAGCTGAGAAAACTCAAACTCAAGTGTTAGGAGGCATGATTCATGGAAGATCAGTCTACAATGAACATAAGAATCCCTGGAGCTTTTGGGTCACTGGATAATTAGCAGGTTACAAAATAGAATCACTCAGAATAACCCTTTTCAG
The DNA here is from genome assembly GCF_964194185.1 of Rhinolophus hipposideros. Lineage (NCBI taxonomy): Eukaryota > Metazoa > Chordata > Mammalia > Chiroptera > Rhinolophidae > Rhinolophus > Rhinolophus hipposideros. Next base: position 23,553,265 of record NC_138063.1, on the reverse strand, counting down.
GGAAGAATCTAATGCAGAAAGCAAGAGTCCCTACACCCTATGAGACTAACCAGTGTTGTAACTGACGTTGTCCTCCAGGCTCCCATCTGCCCTACAAAAGAGAAATTGCCTTTTAGCCTATGCAAGGGTTGTTTTCTCCCCCATTGTACGAGTAAGTGCCCATGGATTTTATCACTACATTTTTGGAAAGGAAAGCAGTGGGAGAGCTCTTATCCTGGGTACACTTTTCTTTGAATGATAAAATATTCCCATCTTTCCTGTCCACCCAATACATATTCAACCTGCTTTATTTTCCTGTGGGAGACCTCTGAAATAGACATCAAAGGACAAGAGGAGGGGGAGCGGGTGGAGTCAAGACTTGAGATTCAGTGCAACTGAGTCTGAGTCCCAATTCTGTCTGGAGAGTGTCCCCTCTGAGCATTCATTTGAAATGGAGATACTGAGCCAGATATTGTGTAATGTGCCCTCTAAGTCCTAAAGTTATGTAATTTTAAAAGAAGTGGATGGAAAGTGTATTAGAACTTCTTTATAAAGATGGAGGAAGAGTAACCTTATAATATTGGGCTGAAAGAAATGTGCCCTGTCTTCATGGTTTCCTGGTGTTAATTCATGATCAGACTCAAGCAACATTTCACGTAGGAAAATCCCCCAAAAATGAGTTATGTGGGGGACTGTCAATTCCCAATGCTTTCCAGGCCATCACTGCCACAGTTGAGTGAATAATGTTTGCCTTAATTATAATATATTTTGGCTACCTAACATGTCATGTCCATTTGGGATTTGGGGAGCAGTTTTACAGAACTTTAGAGCTTTAGAGCCTGATGTAAATTTGTGTGTAAATCTTGAGTTGAGGGAATGAGGAAAAGAGAAGTTGAAATGGAAACCCACAGACCCCTTTTTTTATTATTGCTGTGAAATATTAAGAAGAGATTTTTAAAGCCTGAAGGGACACTAGACATCACCTCATTCAAGGAGAAGGGGATAAATCCCATCAAATGTCGATATGAATTACATCAAATATGAATATGTGCATTTTCTGGGGGAGAGCCATGTAAATTTCAAAAGATTCTGAAAGAGATCCAGGACCCAGCAAAGGCCCACCTTTCTTATTTTACAGACTAGAAAGCTAAGACCCCAAGAGGGAAGTGTCAGAGAGCTCATGGTTCTTCTCAAAGCCAGGACTTTAATGCAGATTTCTTGAAAACAATTCTGTTGTCTGTTCTATTTGGGTCTTTTGCAGACCACTTGCTGCCAGATTTTAGACCAGACCTTAAATTTGAATTTTTTTGAAAATGTACTTCATTTACTTACGAAAAGACAAACACAGTGTAGCAAAACAATTTTAAGCCTGCAACCCTGAACCATCCTCTTGTCTAGCTCCATCATTCTCCGAAGAGTCATCCAGGCCGAGATGTTTAAATGAACACACACCCACATTCATGCACAAACACACAGGTGCTCACACACACATGCATTATTTCAGGTATGTCCCTGGGGCCCTGCCTTGCATACATTGCAAAAGAAGGAAGATACCAATGAAAATGGTGAATTATTTGTGCTGGCTGAAAGAACTGGTCCCATGTTTCCTGTCTGGTTGACCATTATTTTGCCTCCTGCAGTACAGTTCTCTGATTATTACTGTGACCTCTATCTGCCTGGGTATGGAGTACACGTCACCGACTAGAACATGTGTTTGTGGAATACAGTGTTCACTATGACTGCTGATGATACCAGCAGACCCAAGAAATGATGAGGCGGAAAACAGTTTTATTTCAGGTTGCAGTTAAACCTTTGTGTTGACACCGAGTATCAGCCTCGGTCTTTCTTCTCTCTACCCTGAGAAGGATTATAACAGCACAGCAGCTCGTGCCCCAGATCGGGATACAACCCTGTTCTGGCTCAGGGTTTGTGAGAGGCCTCTAGTTGTGGCCTGTCAGTGGGGGTCCCCAACAGGGATGGGCATTCTCGGGGTGGCTCATCCATGTACTGGCACAGGCATTGGCCTTGCATGCCCCTTAGGACTGGTGTGGTGACTTTTCTGACCAGGACAGCTGGCCAGGTCACCAGAGAATAATAGCTCAATCTTTTGCCCATAGAAATGAGCGCTGGGAGGCCCAGGAATATCTGACTGGGCAGCTTGAGCAGCTGCCCATCAACATCCCCAGGGCTTGCAGAGGTCAGGACTATGGGAGGATCAGAAAGGTGGAGGATGGTGTCATGGGGCCCCTGGGTGAAAACTTGTGTAACCTCTGCAGACATTGTTCTTTGCCTCTATTTTCCAACTCTCTGTCCCCATGGTGTGCACACACATGCACACACACGCGCACACACACATTGCTACAGTCATTTTGCCCTGTATCACATTATAGTGATCTCATTCCTAGACATGCTTGAATAAATTTATTTTTTCAAATTTAATCATTTTTATTGATACACACATTCTTTTGAACATTTGTGATTTGGCTAGAATTCTGATGGATTTTTAGTGCTCCTGGATTTCTCTAGAAAACAGTTGAACAAAAGGAAATGGCCTGTCAAGCCATAATTCAGCCTGTGTGTGAAGTATTGTATTAAGTGAACACTGCTTTTGATTCTCCCCATCATTGTGTTGGGGATATTTTTATACATCAGCGTGGCATGGCGTGCCGTCCACTTGTATGGTGCCCAGAGGGATTTGTTGGTGCCCTGACTGAGCTCCGTTTCTCCTCTCCTTGGACTCAGGATGATTGCCCTTTCTGTGGCAACACTGATGTCTGTTCCCCAGTTGCACATTGAGTCACTGCCTGCCAACACCTTGAAAATCAAGTTTCTAGATGTGAGCTGGGATGAATCCAATGTGTAAGCTGGGAAATAAGTGGTGGGGCAGCATTTCCCAGTCTTTACGATTGGAGGAGAGCCTTCATGTGCAGGGAATGCCACACCCCAGCAGACCTAAGCTTGCTCTTGTTTCAAGAGTGTTTTCCTTAATAGGAAAGCCCCACCGGTCAGGGCTGACACCAAGATTGTCACTTCGATGGCATTAATAATGGGTTACTCAGAAGGTCAATGACATCTTCATTTTGAGCATTGGTTATCCATAGAACAGAGAGGAGACAGGCTGTAAAAGGGGAGGAAGGCACTAAATTGTTTCTGAGAGCCCTTTTCTGCTAATATTCTACAGTCGAACAAAACTCAAGTTCAACAGTCCTCTCTGTGGCTGTGTACTTTCAGATTGTCTTTGAAATTGAAGCATTACTATTAGAAGATACTCTATAATGATGGCTCCTCTCCTGGATTGTCAGAGGTCATAAAAACTCTGGCTGCTGCCAGGGAAGGGGAAAGGCTTTTTCCTCCGTTTCCTAGAGGAAACTCTTCTTTGCTATCGAGAGACAAGTGCTGGACAGAGATGGAAAGAAAGAAGCCAAGAGCCTTGTGTCTCGCCATAGGCCTCCCAGGCTCTTGGATTTCCTGCATAATGTGACAGTGTGACAGAGTTGAACGTGTGCTAGACTGAGAGTAGGATGCCTTCTGTGAGATCTTGGACCTCAGTATTCCCATCTGTAAATGAGAAATTGGAATCAGTTCCCCAACTCCATCAGGCTCTAAATTTCTATGACTTTGCCAATCATTAAAAAGGGAAACTTACACAGCTTTGCCTTCTGAGGAAAGAAAGAGTATATGGGGATTGATCCAGCTTGGATTCAGTAATCAGTTTATTCCACAAACATGTAGTAATTCTGTAGACACTGTGCATGCAAGACTTGAGTCATAAACTCACGATCCTCTGAGAGCTGATACCTTAATACATGACGCCTCTTTCTGGACATGGGGACCCTGGTGGGTTTTCTGCTCAGGTAACTCTGAGGTCCCTAAATCTGCTAGGGTATTGGAATAGTACTGGTGGCCCTGTCTGTCAGGTCACATAAGCCCTTTGGTCCAGCTCCCTTATTGAGTTCACAAACACCATTAACCAAGTGCTAACATTAGCAAGTTCTATAGGCTGGAAATAGAACAATGAGTAAGGACAAGAGCTCTTGCCCTCCAGAATCTCCTACTCTAAAGGGAGATTGATGCAAACAGTGACCTGAGGATGTGGTCTGTGGTTGAGGCAAGGGCGGAAGAAGCAGAGAAGAGGCACCCTCCCAGTGGGAGGGGAGGGAAAAAGAAGAGGAACAAGATGAAAGAGAGCAGGTAGTCAGAGAACCTCAGTGAAAAGCGGAGGATAGGATCTTCTGGAAGGTACCTCTGGCTTATTTGGATTTGGGCAGCATTCTCTAAAAATATATCAAGAATCTGCCTCATGCAAAACCTGAACCAGACGCAAGATAGCTGTGGTGTACATGGAGGTTGCAGTGCAGCAATGGAGTAGCTCTGGCCCAAAGAAATCAGACAACAGGGGCCTGACTCCAGGACCTGGCTGAGTACCTCTGAGGATAGAGCAGGTGTAACGAGTTCCCTGACCTCAGGAATCTCGTCCTTTCCTTGGGGAGGCAGGTTCTTCATCCAAAATTGTGAACACGCAAAAGAGTGAAATGTAGTCGAGGAGAAAAGTGATGACTTTGACAGTGTATTCTCTGGGTGGTCAGGAAAATAAAGCATTTGACCGCAGAATGAGGCAAGAAGGAAATGACTCTGGAGCCGCTCAGACTTGACTTTAATTCTGCTCCACGGTCCTTAGCTGAGTTAAGAAAGTCTTCAGGCTTCCAGTCCCTAATACATGAATTGAGGAGCTCATCGCTGACTCTTGGGGTTGCCCTGAGTTTGGATTCTAGCAAATGTAGCTGGAGGGGCTCATAGGAGCAACTTTTGTCTCCAGATTAGATAATGATTTGATTCTCCAGACCCTGAGCTGTTCCTCTGTGCCCAGAATTAAGGAAAACATTATTACCCGGAGAAGGTGCTAATCTGAAGGTGGGATGACCGTCCCCTGGAGCCGGAGCCTTCCTCAGGTGTAACGTCCATCCCCAGCCTTGCTTGTCCTCTCTTCCTTTTCCCTTGTCCCTTCATTTCACTCCACTCTCTCTCTTTGGTGCCAACCTCGGATTCCTTAAGTGTCTGGGTTCTGGAAGAAGAGGTTACATTGAGATGCTAGTTGGAAGGCTTCTTCAGCCTTCAGTCTTGCATTTGTCCTCCTTCTGGACTGAGGTAGGGAGAAAGAGAGGCAGAGTGATGGAAGATGATGATAAGGTTATCTTTCTCTGCAGGCTCCGGGTGATGGTGGAGGTGGAAATAGAGAGTGCTGTGTGGGTTTAGAGGAGCTTTGGCCCAAAGGAATCAGAAACAAATGTAATAGAAAGCCAAGCCCAAGGGCCAAGTCAAATGTCTCTGGTTCCTTAAAGTTTAATTTATTTCCGTAAATTGGGTGTAAGTAATGTATGGCTTCTTACATATACAGAATTGGCAGAGCAGGAAAATTGTCTGTGAGCTTAAATGATGGGAGATTTTAGGTAGCTGTGGAAGGAGGTGTTTCCAGCAGTAAGCAGGGACTAAATATAATTCTCTTCCTGTTTAATTGAATCTTTGGTTAGAGCACCCACATGGTAAGTCCTTTAAGGTCAGATCCATGTGAGCAGAGGCACTTAGGCCTTCAACGAGGCTTGCTGCGCTGTGAACTTTGGCCTCTGATACTGTGCAGTGTACAACTTGGGCAGCTGTACATGGTATTCCAGGAGGTCAGAATCTGAACAGATTTTTTAAAAATTGGATTGCATTTGATAATCTGATTTGGAGAGGAGGCTTTCCTGGTGGGTATAAAGAAATATGAGCACAGGTGTGTGGAGGTGGCCATGAACACGAGGTATATGGAATTCAGGGCCCTTGAATCCTATTTAGCTGTACTTAGTGTCAATTGAAATCTCCTAAATTGAGCCTGCCTCTAGTATCATAAATATATTGTTGGGCAAGGGGGACTGGGCGAGAAGACGTGGAGCTCTTGTGATTGACACATAGCTCTTGTGATGCCATGAGCCTAGTGTCAGCTTAGACTCCTGTTTTTCCCTCGGTTCAGAAATCAAGCAACTAACTGATATTTCCTAAGCTCTTATGATGTGCCCAAAACTTGTCGGCCACTAAGGGATAATGGAAGAAGATATAGTTCCCTCCCATAATGATTCATGTATCTCTTGATGAGGAAATAAAATTAGACCATCCATAATCTCACATAAAAGTATGTGGTAAAAACCATCAGTACTTTAGAACTCAGGGATGGGAGCTGTTCGCAGGGGTTTTGAATTGAACTTGACACTCTGAGTTGGATTTGAAGATGGAATCCTGTGAGTGGACCTGTAGCTACTTACTAAGGGCAAGGAAGGGAGAAATGGGCAATAGACATTTGAATTTTTCTGTTAGGCTCCTCTATTGCTGCTATGTACTTTGGCATTTTCTTTGAACAGGGCTTCCAGAAATCTGACGCCTTTTGACACTACGTTTTGTTTTCAATGTTATGAAGCTATAATTGACATACAACACTGTGCAGTTTTAAGGTGTACAACGTGATGATTTCATAATCTATATATTATGAAATGTTTAGCCCAATAAGGTTACTTCACACATCCTTCACATCCCATAATTACCATTTTTTGGTTGTTGCTATGGTTGACACTGCTTTTCGATACTACAATACCAGGTTGTGTTTAATATCCCTTTGTGATGTGTGCATGTGGTGCCTTCGAGTTTGTGCTTCTCTCCTGTTTCGTTGTCCCAGAAGCTCCAAGGAGTCAGGAGGTTGGCAGGTAGAACCCCTGTGTTAAGGATAAGGACAGAGCCCGGATGACACGTTTGCTGCGTCGGTCAACCCACACAATGGCCATCTTCAAGGTTTTCTTTGAGGCTGAAGCCTAATTGCTTCTGTTTCTGGCAGATGAGGAGACTGAGACTGAGACAGGCAAGGGAGGAACCACAGCCTCTCTGGGCCTCCTGCTTCTGCCTCTGTGAAGTGACAGGCTTGAAAGAGATGATTTCGCAGGACCCTCTCTGCCCAGCAGCCTGTGTTTGTGTCTAATAGAACTTTCCTGATTCCCAATGGATGCTTCCTCCGTAACACCAGGCCATTTCTGTGGCTGAACAAAAGTGATTTGATTCCCCAAATCAATAAGCAAATTAGAGAAACAGTAGAGAGCTAGCCTGGGAACCAAAGGACAACAGATGAGAGGAGAAGGCCTGGTGGGAGGAGGGGGAGGTGTGGAAGGGGCTCCCAGGGAGCTTCCTGTGAAAGCAGGGCAGGCAGGGGAAAGCAGCCGCCACTGGCCTTTTTCATTCTGTGGAGTCATCTGCCTGGGAATCGGCTAATGGGTGGGAGGGGGGTTAGGGCAGACCCCTGCGTGGGCAGAGGAGGGGAGGGGCTGTGTAGCAGGTGCAAGCAAAGTCTACAATGCAAATAGTGAGGATGGATCAAGGGGCCAGGCTAGAGGGGCCGTTGTGAAGCATATCTTGGGAAAATACATAGAGAGGTCGGCAGCTGGCTAAGGGGAGAAGTTGCAGAAAGGGAGAAGGGAGGGAGCCCTCTGGGGAGGAGCGGGTTGGATTCTCGAAAAGGCCAGGGGTGAGTTTTGTACCTCAGTGATACTGCCATGCCTGCCTTTAGTTGAAGGGAAATTTCCCGTTGATGCCCAGTCATCCAGGCAGGACACAGGCCCCTTCTGTGAATACCAGGTCATCAGAAAGAGAAGCAGTACAGCCTCTCCTGAATGAGTCCTCAGCTGCCTGCTCTTACAACCTGTCAGAGGCCTGTATTCAGTGAAATAGGACACCTCAGCTCATCACCCCATGGTGTCCCCTCCTTTACATTTTTATTTTCCTGGAGGCAGTTTTAACAAAGAAGCTTTTAGGATTTTTTTTTTAAACGCCTTTCAAATTGATCACTTTCTGTATTCCCTTCCTCCCCCACGGGTCCTTCTGCCTCTTTCTGACCCAAAATACTGTGTGTCTTGCTCTGAGTTGACAAGAATGCATTAAACGTGGATGCAGCCACCGATGTAGCGAAATTGACAGTCTTCTGGGGCTTGTTCTGTTTGGGGTCAGATGATAATACTGCTCCCCTGGGTGAAATCCAGACAGCACACAGGGATCTCCATGCTCATGCATTCCCTCAAATGACAAGATTTAGATCTGCACAGTAGCACCAGCTCAGCTGCATCATGGAGGGTAAACCAGTAGGCCATGGATCCACATGACTTCATACAGGGATGAGTGCAGGACCAAGAGCATTTACGAAGAGTGTGGAATGCTAACAGGGAAGCTTTGCGTTTGACACCTGGACCCTTAATTATGTTCCAGACCAACCCCCTCTCCAGGCAGCCACAGCCCAAACTAGGCAAGTTACTTTCCTAGGGTCACACGGTGAAATACTGGGGCCTCAGAAATGGGACATCCAGTCGTTGTCCTTATCCATTAGACTTCCGTAATGCCCAACTCAGGCAAGGATCTGATCAAACAATGAGCATTGCACTTGAATGTTGCGCCTGCGTGGGGAAGAGTCAGGTGACTGTGAACAGTCTTTAAAATCAGTCTTCTTGGCCTGGAATGAACGTGGGTTTCAGTTGAACCAGAAGTGTACTCTGGATGGTCACAGTCTCCAAACAGAAATTGGGGCACTTGTGTCCTGATGGGGACACCAGTTAGATCATGTACACCGAGAAATTGGAACTATCTTGAAAAATCTAGCGCTTTTGGTTCTTGAAATACACAGGCTTTCAGAATATCTTTGAATCTTCCAAGAATAGATGGATTATTGTAGATGACATATATTTTGCTATATAGTTGCCATATGGCACGAATGTTATTTTGACCAGGTTTATTTGGTCACTCTGCACCAATATTTTATAAATCGTGACATTTAATCCTCTTTTACAGCAAGTTGAGTGATTTCCTAAAAGAACATAAACATCTAGGAAGCGGCAAGGCGGATTCGAACCCTTGTCTGTTTACTTCCATGTTTTTGCAGTCTTCTCTTAGCCTCTGCTACCTTTTCAGAAACAAAATTATTTTTATTGTTGAGGTAAAAGTCTTTTTATTGTAGAGATATTTTATTACAAAGTGTTTTGCACATAAAAAGGAATTTATTGTGGTAGAGATTTAGAGGATCATAAAATCACTGAACCTTAAAAAAAAAGGACTTCAGAGTTCATTGATCTTAACCTCCTTGTTTTGCAGATAAGGAAGTGTGGCCCAGAGCAGGAAAATGACTTTGGCCAAGGTCAGGTGGCACTGAACCCAAGACTCCCAGTGGAGTTTGCTTTCCACTCTGACATACGGTCTCCTTCAGTTTAAAACTAGTGACCATTGGGGTAGTGACCAAAAGTTGCCAAGGTCACAGATGTCCTTAGATGGCTTTGTTTAGTGTCTTAACTCCCACTGTCACACCCCCAGTGAACTAATTACTTTTAAGAAGACTATAATCATGTCTGCCTACCTCTTACAAAGTTAAAGATGGCCTGCAAAGAGCTGAAGTATTTCTTTGATATTTGTTATCTTCACAAAAACATTTATAAAAACATTTTGAGATTTCTTTCCATGAAGAGGAAAGAGAATATCGTACAACATACACACACACACACACACACACACACACACACACACACACCAGCCTAACAGGATTATGTCCAATTGTTACAGTGTGCCCTTCTACAGTGTTCTAATCATTGTTTATATCTGTTTGCATTTACTTTCACTTAACAATGTCACAAATATTATACTTCCCATGTTTTCTTAATGATTTTAAAAACCAGATAATATTTCATTGTGTGTGTGTGTGTATGTGTGTGTGTGTAAATGCACACAAATTTATTTGAATAGTATGCCATCATTGGCCTCTTGAAAGCAGTTGAATAAATTTTTGTCATTTTTCATTCTCTGAGATTGTTTTATCGGGACAGATACTTGAGAGTGAGAATAGATTTCCCTTTTGCTCTTGATATATGTGTCATGTTGGTGTTCTAAAGACGAACTGAAATGTCACCTTTCGTTGGGGGTGGGCGATCACCTGGTTTCCTTGAGCAGTAATGAGAAGTAATGAGAAGTACCAGGTACACCCAGCGCTCGTTTCCTCTCCATCAGAACTTGTGAATCCTTACCTGCCGCTCCGTCTGCTGAGAGTGTGGCTGTAATTCTTCCCCATCCTTCCTCTGCGTAGCATTGGATCTTTTCTTTCCATGGTAAGCCTTACTCTTCATGGTTCCTTCTTTGCAGACACTCACACAGACATTTTTGGAAGTAGGTGGATGTGCAAACAGAAGTGGAAGGTCTTTCTCTCACTTAATCTGCACAACCTCCTGAGGGGTGGTGGCAAGGGCACCCCCTTTGTAAGGCGGGATACTAAGCCTCCAGAGATCAGTAGCCCTCTCAAGGTCCTATGGCAGGTAGCACAGGTGAGACCCATCTAGAACCTTGTACTAGAAATCCAGTGTGTTTCCACAGCACCACAATGAAGCATGTTTTCATGTCCACATTGGGGCCACATGTGGGACTGCTTCACCTTAGGTGACAGTGTTGTCCTTGGATTATCACACAGCCATCAGACAGCCAATAGATTCTGTAATTTCCATTGAGAATGATTCTTCTAGAATGAAGTAGGACGGCATGCAACCTAAATGTACACCCTTGAGATCAAGGCAGATAGTAACGGTCCCCAAGCAGCAGCCAGGTTAAGACACACAAGAGCATTCTGTTAAAAAATGTGGGGTCCCTGCTGTATGTGTCACTTGCTGGTGGTGGTAGAATGAGCAGGCAGCTGGAAGCTGTACTAGCCCTGCCAGTCCAGGGCTTAAGGAGACTGACTGGTTCATGGAGGAGTGGCAGCCATCAGTGGCTGGCTGCAGGCTCTTTCTGGCCTTCTCAGTAGGAGGACATTCCTCACTGGGCCATCCCAGGCTGGGTTTAGAGCCACCCAGCTAAGTGCCACGTGGACAGCTGGAGTTTGGGTTATGGAGCCCAATGCTGACCCTACAGCCTAGTGGTTTTCCTATTTCAGGGCTTTAGTTTCATCCTCCATCACACAGGGAGTTGAGAATTACAAACATACGAGGAGAGAACCCATGAAGACAGCGAAGGCTTCGTCCCCTTAATTTCCTAACTCTTGTAGATTCTGATGGGGTGCTTTCCTGGCCACCAAACTCTGAGAGATCTGACACCTGCCCACGTGCCAGTCTTCTGTCTGGCCTGGGACTGTGCTGTCCAGCCTGGTGTGTGCCTCTGCCCTAAGCCTGGTGTTTCTGAATGGTGGGATAGAGTGGGGCAGCGGCTGAGACTCAGGCGCCTTTATGCTCCTTCACAAGCTGTGCACACACGGGACATAACTTCAGGAAACATCGTGATATTTGGGGGGAAATAGTGTAGCACTATCAACTCTGCTCACTCCGTCATTTGCAGACCTTTTTGGCTGTCAACCGTGTGTCCAAAATCCCAGGAGCACAGAGACAGAACGACCGCAGACTCCACAGTGGTCAGGGGCCGCAGCTAGTACACTTCCAGTGGAACACCCCATGTCCAGCACGGCGCCTGGCAGATGGTAATTGTTCAGTTCACACTTGCCTCAAAGACTGACTGAAGACACAGTCCCTGATTTCAAAACGCTCACAATTAAGTGCAGAAAGAAAGATGGATAAATAATCATAATGATAGAGATGTATACGTGGTAACTTGAGAGCCATCAAAGTAGCATTTCCTTTCATTGAAGTAAGAGGATTACAATTTCTTATTGGCAGGTAAGGATTTTGCTTCCCACAGGATGTCCGAAGAGATATATTGCTTCCCACAAAGATATATTGACTCTGGAAACAGCATGTGTTGGTAGAACGCATCTGGGTTGGGGGGAGGGAGACCTGTGTTTCAGTCCTGACTGGCTGAGTGGCCTCAGGCATAATCTCTTTGTGCTATAATTGTTTTCATATAGAAAAACAAGACATTAACTCCTTCTCTGCCTACATCCCAGCAAAGCATGGCTTAAAAATCTCTACTGGCTCCCCATCACCTACAGCATAAATCTAAACCTGCAAGGCAGAATTCCAAGCTCTTCAGAATCCGACTCCTTTCTCTTTCCTTTGCACCTGGCATTATCCTGAATTTCCTCAAACGTTCTTTGTCTTTCTACACCCTTATGCATCTGCGTACAGTGCTTCCTCTGCCTAGAATGCTTTTCAGAATTGGCCTGTCCAGAGACTTTCCAAGCGCACATGTCACTCCTTTGCTCCCTCACCCATGGCTGCTCCCCTGCCCCTTTAGGATCTTTCTAATGGAGCATTTGCCCCATGTCATTTTTTTCCTGTTTCTCTGCCCTTCTTGTGCCCTGGTTTTTCAAAGGCTTTGGATCTGTGCTCTGTGTCCCCCAACCCCCATTCACCTGTTGCTGATACCTGGCTGAGTGTTAAATAAATAAGCCCTTGCAGCATGATGGAAGGTATCAGAATAAACTTACTCTTCGGTAGCTCACCGCAGTGGGCAGAGAAGAACCATGGGTGGAATGACAAAGAAGCTGATGTCAGTTAGTTGAGTTTCAGAGAATCTCTTCTGAATCAGAGCTGATCAACAAGGATATGAATCCCAACAGTGTATCTGGAATTTGTGTGCTGTCCATAGCTAGGGGCACCTGCCTCAGGGAGCCGTACCCCACATCTGTGGCCCCACAGCCCCTTTCTGGAGTGGCCCTGTGTAGGGCACAAAGGCAGAAGGGACTGTTGTTTTCTGGAGCTACTCTCCAGGGGCTATCTCTCTTCTAATTAAATTCCCACGTGTGTCTCCCTTTATTTCTTTGATTTCCTCATAAGTGTTCAGTCACTATTTTTTGATTGAGTAACTGCATTCATCAGTAGTATAACAGTGACTTCTACTCTGTAGAATGGAAGAGTCCATGCTGGAGCATGACTCATTTGGGGAGAAAGTTTACTTTCTCCGTTCGTCGCCCATTAGTTTGACCTTGCATCCTCATCCTTTTCTCAGGGAGTGTGGAAAGAGAGTTTTGGAAGCTCAGACTACCCATCCCCAGCTCCGTTATCACCAGGCAGTCCCATGTTTGGATAATTATAACTTTCTGAGAGTAACAATCATGTTATATTCCTTTCTCTGTCTTTTTTTTAATTGTGATTTATTGGGGTGACAATGGTCAACAAAACTACATAGGTTTCAAATGTACAATTCTATAATTCTCTCATATCTTCATAGCATCTAGCAGTGTCTTGCACGTAACTATTTGTCAATTTAAATTTGCCTTATAAAATCATTGACATTTGATATTGAACCGCGGCCTAGCAAACAAGTTGCAGTCAACATGTGATGGAGTAACGGGGTTTTAAATTATTTAGCCCTTCATCCCAAAATTCCTTTTGGATTTTACCACCTGCTAACCCTCCTCTGTAACTGGCCTTACCCTCCAACTCACCCCACTAAAGATATCATAGGTATTAGCCTAAAGAACTAAACTGCAATTTGCTCCCTATCATAGCTACATCTAGACACTATGGTCTTTAAAGGGAGTGCATGGCAATGGCTGGTCCACTATTGAAAGCCTTAAGTCTCTGATTGAGATGTCCCCAACGCTCCCTTTCTAGAGGAATATGTATGCATGTGTCCCAAGTCACCAAAGCTGCAATTGTTTCTGGTTGGATATAGAAATAAAAGGGAATTTACCTTTGCCTGGCTCCTCAGGAGGTATTCATTAGAATAGATTGCTGCCTACACAAAATACCAAGCAAACTCTAAATCCTAGAGTAGGTATTGGTTACTTGGAAGCTGTGAACATTTAATAGGTTAAAAAGAAATAAGTGTACCTGCGTTTGTTTTCTTGTAGGTGATATTAATGAAAAAGATGCATGCTTCTACCATCTAGGAGAGAATACCCAACAAAACAAAAACTAGTGATAACTTCTCCTTCTCTGTTCTAGCAATGGCAGTTATATTTTAAGAAAGTAAATAAATGAGGAGCACAGTTTTTATTCAGCAGGACACAGATGGCATTTATTGTTGTATAGCTCTATCATTTGGTGCTGAAAATATTTGTTCTGTGATGAGGACTCACATCCATTAAGACCCATGAGTCGGGAGCTTAAGTACCACATACTGACAGGAAGGCATTCTATATCATGCCGCAGCAATGCAGTGCTAGCTAAGGAGTCATTCACAGGTCAAAGAAGTTCAAACTTTGCTGCAAAGTAAACCCTTCGCTTTGAGACCAGGGACTTTTTGTACAAAAAGGAAATAGGAATCATCTTTATTAGCCAAAGTGCCAAAGAAGCAGAAGGGAAGATAATATAACTGTGAGAGCCAGAAGTTCTTTGAGATCAATCCCCTTGATTCACAACTAAGAAATGATTTGACTGTTCCCTTCATTTTACTGTTTAGTTGTTATAAGTTCTTGAGGTTGAGCAATGTGGTTAAGACCATGTAAGTATGAGATTAATTGAATTTAAGAGAAAACATTACTGGATGAATCCTCCGTGTGTAAGCACCTTGGCTTAATAGCCACCGTGGCAGTGATCCCAGATGGCTGAGGATGGATGACTCCCAAGTGTCCTGACAGGATGGATGACCGCCAAGTGTTCTGACTCACTATCACCCCAGAATCCACCCAGGTTCCACCTCTACATCCCTCCCCAAATCTTAAGACCAATTTTGGTGCCTTGGAAGGTGATGGGCAGGGGATGGTGGTAGGGGCATGGATCTTAAGGCTACAGCTCCCTTCTGCCTCTTGGCTTCTCTCCAAAGCTCACCCATTCTTCAGTGCCCATCTCAAGCTTCCCTCCCTTGAACCTACTTTACCTGCCTCCAAGAGCCTGGTGCACATCTCATCTCTAGTATGTTCGGTACCTGCTCATTTGCTGCACGTAACATCACATGGAGAGTTTTGTATGATTCATTTATATGACTATTTAACGTGTGTGTATGTGTGTGTCACTGGATTATATTCTCTGTAAGGTAAAGGTCTTCATTAACATTTATTTCTAATTTTAATATTACTTCCCCACTAACCCAATACCTGAGTAAAGTAGATGCTCTATAGTATTTGTCAATGGATTTCTTGATTGCTATTCAATATTTCTGAGGGTCTAACATAACATTTCAATGGGTATACCCTTGATTTTTATTCTCAGGGGCCCACTAAGTATTTAATACTCGCAAACTCTTTTTCTAAATGACGAGTTATACCATTTAGCTGTCTTTTCCTCCTCCTTTTTCTTTTCCCCAGGGCATTGCCCTTTTGAGGCAATTGGAAGAAAGAAGAGGAGAGGGAGAGAAGCAGTGGGGAGAAAGGAAGAGGGATCTATCAGAAAGGAAGGGAGTAGCTAGGACAACAGATGAAGAGAGGGGTAGATAACCATAGAAAGTAGGTAAAGCCTGGGGACTCCAGTGCAAGGAGATGGAGGAGCAAAGAAGAGTCTTGGCTTTGCTGATGCCATGGAGGCTGCATTCTCCTCCATGGAGACTGTCCCTCTCCCTAACTCTGCTTAGCTCCTTCCCAGCTCTTCTCCCAAGTGAGATGGGTACAGACTCTCTAGTACATTGCTCACCAAGTCAGATAGAGTTCGTCTTTTGTCTTCCATTCAGGAACTTGTTCTGTCTTACTCTGCCCTAACCCCAGGTGAGGACGTTAAAGTAAGATGTTTCAGATGATGGCAACAGCCTGGAATAAGCATATATACTGATTGTTTATTTATCAAAGCGTTCTCTTTTGTCTGTTTCCAAAGGGACTTCACTGGTTTATAAGCTTAATACAATATTCAGCAATTAGAGGAAAAGCAAAGCAGAAACCACGTAGGAGTAGAAGTTACCTGGCTCCTTCAAGGCTCTGATTGTATGGGGCACTGACTTGAGTTGTAAGTTTGCTGGAAGCTATGAGGAAAATGTTTATTGGACAATTTTCATTTACCGAGAGGCACAGATTTATCTGCAGAATAATTCTGAAAGTATCTTTAAACATTAATTGTCTCTTATATAGTAGACAATATTTTCAAGTCCAATTTCAGAAAAGACAGAAACTCTAATCAAACAAATGGCTTTCAAACTGACTCTCTTGAAGTGTAGAGGATATAAGGTTAAGTAGGAAATCCAAGAACATTTCCAAGGTAGAGAAAGTGTGGTTCATGAACTTTGGGGCAACCTCCATCTGACCAAGGTATGCCAAGACAGTCATGAAAAGAAAGGAGAAAAATAATTTCCTGAGTGATGCAGATTTCTGGAGGGTACAAATAATAATAGGAATAATAATGTCTCCACCTTTTCTGGGAGTTCTGCATTCAATGGTTCTTTCATTTCTCAAATGTCACTGAGGCACATGAGTAGAGCAGAAAAAGTAGACCCTTCGGAAAAGTAGGCCCTTAGGATCGCAGGACCTGAGCTCAACTTATTGAGCACTGTTGCATATTAGCTCTATGATCCTGGACGAGGGGGATTAAATCTCTGTGCCTCAGTTTCCCTGTCTGCTAATACAATTAACTACTGCCTTGTTGTTTCAAAGATCCAATGGAATCATGAATAAGCAAACAAGTAGCATCGTACCTGGAATTTAGTAGGTGCTCAAGAATTATTAGGTGAATCTTTTTGTAACAAAACACATTTGAAAAATGCGATATCTTCTGGCAAGGAATTCCAAGGAAAGCCAACCGAGTTCAAAAGGAAAGTCTGGTAGAGTAGTTTACACTGGTTCAAAATATACTTGGTCCTTTGAAGTCTCGGTGTAGTAGTCTTTCTTACTAGGGCAAAGAAAAGGGTGTCAGGAAGGAACGGGAAGACCCTTTCACCCGGTCCCTACCCCTCCTTGGCTCCCTGCCCTGTCCCTGCACTGCCAGGCCCTGGCCTTCACACAAAGGCTCAGTGCATTCAGCTCCAGGGTTGCTTTGTACCTGTTGGGCCTGCCCCCATCCAGGGCCGCTTTTTGGCCTTTCTTTTTACCTCTCAAAAGACCCCCAGGGGGGTCTCAGGGCCCAGTGGCTGGACTCCCAGGTCACCTCACAGAGACTGTGTTGTCCAATAGAAAGGCATGTGGAGTCCTGGGGTGACAGAGAGGAGGGCATTATCAATTATTAGCTGTGAAAAGCCAGGAGAGAAGGGAGAGCTAGGGAGGACGCATTCAAGTGGAGGATTTTTTTTTCCCCCTGTTCCTGTTGTTGTGGTTGTTGAAGGGAGCTTTCTTGGATATCTGCCCAGACACATGCTGAGTTAAAGAAGCAGCAGGGCAAATTCTTAAAGAATGAATTGGGAGAGGGGAAGGAGCTGGGGGTGGGGAGGAGTCCTGAAAAGAAACCAAGGAATGATTCCAACCCCCAGACAAAGGAGGCCCCTGCAGACTAGCCCAGCCCCAGCCCTGCCCTTCTGGGGCTCAAATATCTGGGGCTCAGTTTGTTTAGCACATGATCCAGGGACACCCATGCTCCCTAATAGCTGCTTTGGGCCCAAAAAGGGGCCACAAAGAGCAACTATAATTTCTTGAAGTTTCTTCTTTCTGTCCAGTTCAGGCGGAGGATATTTTGGGGGGAGCTTCTCTCCCTCACTTCATTGGCCCCAGAGATATTTACTCATGAGCCACAGTTCATGATGTAATGAGAGTGGTGATGGAAGCATGGGGCTCACCGATGGTGATGGCATGTCCTGCTTGGTGACAAATGTCTTTTTCTTTTCAAAGAGAAGAAACTTTGTTGAAAGCTCTCCTGGATTCTATGGTAGGAAATCAGGGACTGTCTAATTCACAAACCCTCAATACAGTTTCTAAAATGAGAAAAACAAAACAGGACCTTGTGATGATGGTGGGACAGCTGGATTTTAACTACATCGTCCCCCTGGCTGGACTGGAAATGTCCACAGAATGGTCAGTAGAGATGCAGTTGTGTTTTGTTTTTGTTTTTGTTTTCATTTTGTCATCCATTCTCTTTGCTCTGAAATTCTGTAATAGGAATTATGGTGCCTGCTGCTCCCAAACTGATCAGATCAGACATCGAAAAATAATAGTGGGTGCGCATCGAGCAGCCCAAGAGCCCTATGATAGATTATCCACTCAATTCTCTGTTGCAACATATCTATCTCAGCTATCCAGTGGGTCGTCCTGGGAGGCTCTTGTGGCCCAGCCCTGTGCTAGCACTAGGGGAGATGCAGGTATATGGGGCCTTACCTGGCCAATCAAACTATAGAGCATTTGAAGTGAGGGAGAGAAGCTCCCCAAAAAGCATGCTCAGTCTGAACTGGAGAGAAAACAGAAAGCTCAACCCAGCATTTTCAGCAAGACTTCAACCTTTCTTTGCAGAGTGAGTAAGGTCATACCACAAAGAATAACTGCACAATTTATAGAGACTGGGGGAGGGGAACTAAACATTACAATCACAGTAGAGTCCATGAGAATGGCACCGCCCTGAGATAAGCACTGTCCACTCTGCACCATGTTTGTTAACCTCTTAAGCCTCCAACTGGCTCGCACCCGAGTGCATGCAGTTCCTCTGCAGTTCAGCAGGAAATGGAGAGAAGAAAGAGCAGTGAAAATGCAACAAAGCTATGTACAGTCAACCCTAGTTGCGCCTGGAACATTTTGTCAATGGCCCCAAATGATGAAGGAGGAGACGCTACTGCCCGAAGCATGAAAGGGGAAGAAACTAAGTTTTCAGATCCCAAACTGGGCCAAGTAAGAGTGGTCACCTCTCAAAGTATTCTTCGAAAGAGGCCATGCACTAAATATTGCCATTGTTCAAAATTTGTTTGAAATATCTCTTTCTTGTCTCCAAGTCACTAGTTTAAAAAGAGAGAGAGAGAAAGAGTCAGAGGGACTTCTAACTTATGGAGCTGACTGTTTTCACAGGGCCCTCAATCTGTAGTTAGGAAGTTCCATTATGCTGAGCTGTGGTGGAGCAGGTCACCCACGGTCTTGTCACATGGCAGTGAAGACAGTGAGACTCAAAATCTGCGAGCTGCCGCAAGTCCTGACTTGTCAAATCCAAAAATGGTTCTCAAACCATAAGTCAGCACCAGTGGAGTGGATGAAAAAGTCAGATACTGCTGAATTGGGTGTCTTCTTGAATATGGTGATTTCAGGGGCAGCTGAAGAAATGAGGTGTTTTTGATCCGATCTGATTTGTTTTCAATCATTTTGAATATTGTTTATCGAGCATTGACTGTTTTTCCTATTCTGTGTAATATGAAGGGTTGGAGAAAGCGGATGGAGGAAAAGAGAAGGGGAGGGGAGGGAAGAGTGAGAGAGAAAGAAAAGGAGTCTCTATTGACTTGTGCTTTGCATCTTCTACACCAGTTGAGGCCAAGATAAGAGCAGTTTATTAAGTGATCAGAAGATCACTCCTGCTGTGAATTACATTGTGTCTCCATAAAACTCGTATATTGAAGGCCTAGCTTCCGGGGTGACTAGATTTGGAGTAAGGAAGTGATTCAAGTTAAATGAGGTCATAAGGGTGGAGCCCTAAGCCCATGGAATCAGTGTCCTTATAAGAGGAGACACTGAGCTCTGGCTTGCTCTCTCTCCTCCATGTGCGTTCATGGCAAGTAGGTGGCCATCTGCAAGCCAGGAAGGGCACTTTCCCTAGAAACCGAACCCTACTGGAACCTGAATCGTGGACTTTTGAGCCTCCAGAACTGTGAGAAAATAAATATCTGTTGTTTAGGAGACCCAGTATATAGTGTCTTATATGGCAGCTGGTGTTAACTCAAGCAAACCCTTTTTCCAATTACATCTATCAGATAAGTGGACTCCTTAAAATAGCACTGTAATCAACATTGTCAATCTACAAAAGGGAGGAGCGGGGAGGGGAGTGATCGAGTCTGTGTAGCGTTTCCCAAACCAATTTGACCATGGGACACTTATTTTAACCCAAGGTCAGAAAGGAGCAATGTTATACAGAACAAATTCATATTAGGAAATGATGCTGCAATTTAAAACCGGAATTCTTATGCAAGTCAGTGACCTTACATAGGTATTATTTCACCCAACCATAAAATTTGGGGACTGGCCTAGATTATCTCAAAGGTTCTTTTCCAGACTGCAATTTTATGCCTCTCATATTTTGAAAACCTTGGAAGCATCTCTAAGGGGAGCATTTCTGACTAAAGGAAGATGTGCAGAGACATTTGGAGCTTCTGCAATCGCACTGAAGATTTTCCCACCTCCCGTTCGTCTGTGCAAAGGGTGTTTCTGCTTATTATCTTGTGCACTGAAAACTTCTGGGATTGATCAGATGGAAGCTGGGTGGGGCAGCCTCAGAGAACATAGTTACTGGGGATACCACTTGCTTCCTTGGCCAGAATACAATTTTATTCCCATCCTCTGTAAACAGTGAGTACAGGAAAACCACACACAAGTTTTAAAACATACTGTTGCGAGAAGATTGAAGGTTACTATGGACAATGGAGGGAGAGGGAGGGGAAGAAACCCTATACATTGAGAATTTGAATGGATTCCAAAAGTCTAGATTCACACAACAGTACATTGTGTTTTCTCCAGTGTGAAGTGTTTCCTTGGTTTCATGACTTCCTTATAGAGGGAGTGGATCATTCCACAGAGCACTGAGAGGATAGGGAATATGTATCATTTGGAGAAATTTAAATTCAATTTTCTGCTCAGTGACTTTCCCGAGTGCTTATTTGGTAAAGTCTTGTATAGAGTTGACTTCTTTTGTGTTTGAATTCCCAACCCTCCTTTAAAAAAAACAAAGAAGAAGAGCAAGCCCAGTTGCACGTTTTGTGAATCCAGCAGAGGTCTGTAGGTGAACATTTCCAGTAATGAACTGTTCTTATCTTGGCCTCAACTGGTGCAGAAGAGCATGGAGTGGAGAGCGAGCTCCATTTGAGTTGTTTTCATGCATCTTAGACATAATCTCTCCCCCGGGAATTCCCAGGGCTTTTCTGCCTCCCTCGTATATGTAGAAAGACATGGTCAAGGTGTACCTGTTAGTTGAGGAATTTTGAGAAACTCCTGTCCAAAGGTCTGTCTTTTTCCATGAAGTTTAGTCCTAACTCTGGTCTTTGCGTCCATTGGGGAGCCATCACGCCCTTCCGTTATCTTGTCCATTTCTGACGTTTACATTAGGCCTAGGTTTCTCATGATTGTCACACACAGGGCTGGTGTGGGAATGAGGCAGAATTGAAATCAGGCAGAACTGAGCCTGGTACTTTCTGACTACCAACTCTTACTAGCTGTGTGAATTTGGACATGCAGTTAAGAAGCACAAGCCTCAGAATCCTCCTTTATAATTGAAAAATAATTGTACCTACCTCATCCGGTTTCTGAGAGGATTAAGGGAAGGAATTTTAAAGAAACTCATTTGCACCACACTTGACACTACGTAAGCATTCCATAAATGGAGACTGTTGCTATCATTGGTTTTGGATTACAGGAGGCGTACAGATTCTCTAAATTAAAACTAATAATATTTAGGTGATTGTGACACTGATTGCAACTGATTTGAAAATAACACCCGACTGTCCCATTCACTCACTCCCTGTGCTTTCTGCTTCAGGGCGTCTGTTGTTCCTGAGTTGCCTTTATCTCACTGTGCTTCCTGTCTTGTTGTCAGGGACCTTGGCTCATACTTCTTTGTATTCCCCTGGCGGAATGATAAGCACAAAATTAGTATTCAATAAACATTTGTGGATTACTAAATAGATTGTGGAAATGCCAAGAATGAGAAGCCAGGTGCTTCCCTTGGCTCTGAAGAACCTGTGGTCTTTGGGGTACATTGTGGAGGAGGGAGCCCCCCTTTATGGTCCCAGGGGTCCTCGCTGGCCAGACCTGTCAGGGGAGGCTAGACACCATTTATAGATTTGAAGGAAAGTCGTTGAGAAGGGCCTTGGCTTCCAGCACGTGTGAAACCCAAGCCATTCTTGCTCTGGTTGAACATCAGTGAGTGTCACAATCTATCGGGGAGAATTTGGAGCCTGCAGATTCCCAGACCAAGCCTGGGGCTACCCCCGCGGTTCTGACGCTATAGACCTGATGGGGCCTGGACATCCCCACGCTCAGCAATTGCTCAGGGGATCCTAGTGCTCCTGGTGATCTGACCATTCTCTGAGAAATACCTTATCATAGAATCACCCCCATGGGGGGGGGGGCTCCTCCAGCCCCTTCTCTGATGAGGCTGAGCTTCCTGAGAATCCCAGGATACAAATTAGGCGTGACAGAAGGAGGTGTCAGTAGTTCCCCCTCTCCTAAAGCATCAGGATATCTGCCGGGTACAGCCTGCGTTCCCCATCTCAGTGCCCCAGGGTTCGCCCTCCACAGCCTACTCCTCTCACCCTGCCCCTCTTAGGAAAGGCTGCTGTGCCCTCCGTGCTCTGATTGATTACAGGGGTCTGGCCGGGCAGCACCGTGCTTGGCTTCCCACTCCCTGGGTCCTGCTGGTCCCTGAATGAGAACCAGCTGTCAGCCCCACCCCCTCCCCCTCTCCGTTAGGCTGGTTACACAAAATGCATGCTGTTCTGCAAGCCAGGTCCCAGCCCTCCCAGTTCTCCAGCCCTTGAAGCATGTCGTGTTTGGTTTTCAGTCTCATTGCACCAACAGCTGCAGTAGGCTAGGGCTGCCCCTTAGAGCACAGTCTTGTTTCCAACCCGTTAGTGCTGGATTCGAGGCCTGACTGTGTTCTTGGGGGCGTTTCAGATGGATGGAAAGTGTCTGCTCAGATCAGGGGCCCAGGATACTGGGCAGTACGTCTAAGAGTGCACAAGCCAGGCCTGGTGGAAGCCAAGGGTCTAGGCCAGCACTTAGCCACCACCGTCACCTGGGAGCTGCTTACAAATATAAAAACTCAGAACGCAGAGCACAGTTCTCCAGATGTTTCTAATACACACTCCAGTTTGAGATTCTTTGCCTCTGGAGTATTTGAAGTTAAGCCACAATTGAGTTTAGGCTGGAAACATCTTTCTAGAGAAGGGGAAACTGCAGACGGCCTGGCAGAGGTTGGATTTCCTCCAGTGTTCTGAGAAATGGAAGTGTGGCTGGGGACTGGAAGAATGAGGGAGGGTGATGAGGGCCTTAGACAGAGTCTGGAAAACTGGGAGGAGCGGGCATGGATATCAGAGCCCGTTTGCACCATTCCCTTCCTGGGTCATGTGGACCTTGGAATTGGATGAGGAGTGACAGGAAAATAAGGCTGAGCGGTTGGACGTAGGCACCAATGGTCAAGTCAGATGGCAGCTCCTGAGAGGGGAGTGAGAGAAGTGCATGCCTGCTCACAAGGCAGAGTTGCAAAGGTGGGTGACTCGTGTTCAATTGGGAGAACACAGTCTATGGATGCTATGGATCCTGGCTCAAACACGGTCACTGTTTACTCCAAGCTCCTCTGGCTTATAGTTTATACTCCATGTGATAGTTCTGTCCGTTAGAAAGGGAAGAAGATAAGGGATCTTTCAAATTACAAAAATTTGCCTCTGGGAGAGTGAGTGGGTTTTTTTGTTTAACAAATACCAGGATTGGGGTAAGAAAGGTGAGGCCTCCAAGGCTTGGCATGAAAGGAAACGAATTGTTCTGCATTAAAAAATATGAATGAAAATTTTAATGTAGTTGAGAGCACAGTAGAAAGCTGAAAGGCAGGGCTGTGGAAGCGGGAGATCTTGAATTGTATCAGAATAGAAATCAAAACCAAGAATACAGCTTTGGACTCCAGTAATTTGGAGAAACTTGGGAGCTAGGCATCAGATGTCTTATTCAACATAAGGGAATGGGTGTAAATCCATTCTATATAGATCTCCAAGGATGGTTCAACTGAAGTGTGGGTACCTTCTGTTTTAAGATATATATGTTTGGTTGGTACAAAAGTAATTGTGGTTTTTGCAATTTTTAACCTTTTAAACTGCAATTACTTTTGCACCAACCTAATATGTATAGATATACAGAGGGTGTCAAAAAAATGTATATACATTTTAAGAAAGGAAAATGGTATTAAAATTGTAATACTCGATATATACCAATAACAAAATATGAATACAGGTCACGTTTGACTTCTGCAATTACAAGAGGTGCTCAAAGTTACCGTCAACATCCAGACACTTCTGATTACGGTGAACTATTGCTTGAGCAAAGTTGACCAAAGTGTCCACTTGTATACATTTTTGGGACACCCCAGGTGTGTGTGTGTGTGTGTGTGTATTTCCAGAGGGCTGGGGCCTCATTTCCTGGCTTTATTCTTCCAAGAGCATGATCCTTAGCCTTGCCTGAGAAAGCTCTAATAAGATACTTGTTGATGGGGATGACAATACAGAACATACTTCAAGAAGTGGCACACAGAAATATGTGGTTAATTGCTAAGTAAATACGAGCTAGACTGAGAGCGTAGGTTATACAATGGTAAATGTCAACTCAAAGCTGTGAGTCCAGAGGAGGGCTTGCTCAGAGCTTCCCAGAATGTAGATGGGGTGTATGGGGATGGGTAGAAAGTGGCTGGTTCCAGAGATGATTTGTGACTCCCAGGAGTTATGAAGAGGCACAGAGGTGGGGAGGAAGGGGCCAGTCATTTCCTCAACAAATGTCCTCTATCAACAGGGACCAGCCAATGTATTCATTAACCATCAAATAATCACTGTACTCATCAAATGCCAGGCACTGTGACAGGGACTAGAGATGATTAAAGACAGAGGTACTTGCCCTCAAGGAGTTGTGTAGGAAGTGACCAATAGTGGCAATGCATAAACTAGAATACCGCGTGACACCCTGCTCAGCAGAGGCTCGCCTGAGATGTGGTGGAGACCTAAAGAGAGATGAGCTGACTCAAAAGGAAAGAGGGAGGAGCTAGGGCCAGTTCTCTCTGGGAAGGGGACAGTCTTTGGCGTTTGGAAAGACAAGCAATTTTCCAGGCAGGTGAGGGTGGAAAGGGTATGGCCCGCTTACGAAGTATGAGATGAGAGGGACAAGACACCAGGCGGGGTGGGGGTCAGGGGGGCGATCAGAAGGTCTATAGCAGATCCTATGGGCCTTCTTGATTTTCTAGGAAGCTTGGATTTTGCAGAGCAGCTGAAGGAAGGGAGGTAAGGAAAGTTGTGTTTTGGGAAAGCCATGGTGTTGGGAGGAACAGTGGAGGGTCAGGTCACAGGCAGAGAAGTGGCCACTCATTGCCCAGGACAGCCGTTCCTGGATCTCCCTCCAGTCCAAAGGAGGGCCTCTGACTGACTGTCCTTGCATTTGGCTGGAGCTCTTGGATGAAGTGCATTTTATGAATGCCATCACAGTGGGTCAGCCGTCACACCAGTTGTGAAGGAGGCAGCATTGTACTTCCATTCCTCTTTGCTCCCTGCCTTTCCCATTTACTGCCTGTGCTCTCCCTAGAGTCTTCCCTCTGGAGAGAAAAGTCCATTTGATTAAGGCTGCCAGATTTAGCAAATAAAAAAATACAGAACTCCCACAACTTTTTTTTTTTTTTTTTTAGTATAAGTATACATGGGACATCCTTCTATGAAAAAAAGCATTTGTTGTGTATCTGAAATTCATTCAGATTTAACTGGTTGTCCTATCTTTCATCTGGCAATCCTATATCTGCTACATCAAGTAATCTCCTTTTAGAGTCTTATCTACCTGCCCAAGGCCCCTTTTCCTTGTGAAGGTGCTGAGGCCCCGAAAGGTCAATTGGTTTGTTTGCCAACTTAACACAGTCAAGCTGGAGCAGAGCTGTGATTTCCACACCAGCTCCTGTCTGCTTGAAAACCTGTTCTCCACACCTTAGAATGAATTAGTTAAAAGTGTCAGCCTTCCCAGAGGTATTTGCATTTTCAAAGAAGGCCTCAGGGCAAAAACTCTAAGAGTCTGTGAGTCTGTAAGAATGTAGATTCAGGTCCTGCGGTAGCTGTGTGGGGAGGCCTTCTGGTCCTGGAGCCTCTTGGAATTCCATGAGGCCACTCACGGCCTGTTCTGGTAGCCAGGAGAGCCCATGTGGTCTTCCGATTAACCAATAATCCTGTGAAGTATGTGGCCGGGGACAGCCACCCCTTCCAGGGTAAGCACACCCTGCACTTGTCAGAGCACATTCACTGACATTTTGCTTAATCTTTACAAGTATTTTTTAAGGTTGTCAATGATATTTATGTACCTCACATGTTTCCAGTTTGGTTTCTGCCACCAAACAAACCAGAAAAGTTTCCACAAATAACTGAGTTATAGATCAGCGTTTTATAAACACACTGTAGTCAGATTTTCCTTCTTTTCTTTTCTGCCCACCACCTTCCTTTCATGTTTTAGAAGGCCAGAGCTTATCCTCAGTTGGGTCCTGTCTAGCACACATCTGCTTCAGCATTTCTGCTGTTCGAGAAAGATTGTCAGATTGTCCAATCCAGAGAATGGAAGAGTTGGAAGTGCCCTTAGACCCACCAATGTCATGTTAGTACTGGAGTTCATCGTTAGTGTGGAGCCCGTGGGCATTTCCTCCCCACGTCACGCCACTCCAACCCATCCCACTCCACTCTTTCCTTGGGATTCTTAGTCCCTGTTCCTCCTGCGTTAGAACAATGCTCTGAAGACGCTGGACAACCATGGCTTGCCCACTCTTTAGTTACAGATTTTTGTTGCTTCTCAATATTAGTCTGGGAAATTCTAAGCTAAGACAGATTTGTAATTGTGTGATGGCAAATGAGAAAAAAGGGAGACCAGGTTTATAAACATACCAAGACCCAGGGCAGTACACAACAGACCCCCCTGTCCTTGGTTCTTCCAGCTCCTGCCCAGTTTGGTTTTCATGGTGATCTATCCATAGCAGCTTCTCTCCTCACACCCAGCCTGTGAGGACCAGAAGTTCTTGTTATATTCCTCTTTGAGCCACGGCAATTATCAGGCCTTGTCACTTACATCCCTTTTTTTCTGAGATTGTATGTAGCCATGATTTTCTCACCATCCATTTCCATTTCTTCTTTAAGAATCATTCCGTGTTAATTTTTTAGTTGTTTGTACTCTCCAGCCCGAACAAAGGATTGCCAGAGGGCATGCTAGGCTCTACTCCACAGGCAAATAATCTTGTTTGATGTCTTGGAAACCCGCAGTGCTGGCAGGTCACCAGGCAAGTACCCTGGATATAGGTTCCCTTTTCAAGTGTTTGATAGGCGCTCCTTCCTTCCACTCTGGCTGACTGTACAAGGAATGCAGATGGTGTGATATGGGTACAGAGCACAAGCTTCATTCTCACCAGGCTTCTTGGAGGAGGGGCTTTTTCTCCCTATCTGCTGGTAAATTATCAGCGTTGTGATCTATAGCAAGTCTTTTTCACCTTGAAAAATGTACTAATATAGCATATCTTTTATTCAATATAGCATGTATTTTATTTGATAACTATTGGGGATTATTGTATGTTCTAGTCCTGCACAAACGAAGTGTTGTGCCTTTTTGTATAATCGTCAGTGTCTTTCTGGCCTCTGCAGGTGGGGAAAGCCTGGCCTCAGCACACTGGACGATGTAGATGTTTTCCCCCAGTTTGAGGGGTGATGTTGTCCCTTTGCTGTAGGCTGGAATGGGAGGGAAGGTTGAATTCACAGGCTCAGCATGGCAGCTGTGCAGCTTTCCTGACTTAGGTCTTTCAGAGGCATTGCATCATTTTGTGGGAAGTGTTGTAAGTCCTGTATCTCCTCACCCATCCATATCAATTCCAAGACATAGATGCATGCTAAATGATGTTTTGATTATCTGTCATTTCAGATTATCTGCCCTAGAGTCATCGGAATATACAAAGACATATGCAAACACACTTTTTTCTCTAGGCATGCCTACTATCTACTCAGATGAATTACCCACCATTCCCTGTTATGGGTCGTGCGCACCACATTTCCATAAGTCTCATCCCCGCTTTGGCTTGTTTTCTTTTGCTGGCCCATGCCTTGTTGGGCCTCCCTTTTCCTTGTGGATGTAGTGAAGATGCTCCCAGTCTCAGGGTTCCTCCAGGCCCACTCTGTCAAACGCATCCCACGCCGGGCTCTGCCCTTTGGCTTTCTCAGTCATCCATAAAACATATTTTGAGAGCCACGTTGAACACCCAGCTGCACTGAGTTTAGCATTTTATTGTCTATGCCACATTATCCATCACGTATTTCAGTGTCCAAGCCTCTCCCTGCTTATGTACTCCTTTTGTAGGCTGGCATTTAGTACCATGCAGACAGTGTGCAGTGTCTTTCCATTGATGTGAGTGGTAGGCTTCAGTGTAGAGCACAATAGTGACAAAGCTCTACTTTTTCTTTTATCTGATACCTTAGTCCAGCTCTTGCCTTCATCCGTAACGGAATGGGTAGTAGTCTGGACACCGTGAAACAACTTTTTAAACAGGGTTTGGGGACATGTGGAACCCCTGCTGCAGTTGTGCCGGGTCACCTGGCTGAAGCTAGGTGGCCCTTGTGGTATGAGGGACACCTCTGCTTAGCACAGTTGTCTTCTCTTCATAGTATCCCTAGTAAAGTTGTTGACGCCAAGTCCTTACTATGGCTGCTTAGATAAGTGGGCCCTAGCCGTGGTTACTCCCTTCTCCCTGGCCAATGGCGTGTGGGATCCACGGATGGGAGCTGTCTTCCCAGTGCCTTCCTGAATGCAAATGAGCAAATCAGCCCCATTAATGACTCATGCTGTAAATCTCATTGTTTGGTCCTTTGGAAAACACACCCAGGCAGACCCACACAAATAGCGCTCCACCTTAATAACATAATGCCTGGAGCTGACTGACAGCTGTTGTGGCAGGCAGGAGCCACGCACAGACAGATGTGAGGAAGATGAACTGATCCCATTTTTAAGAGAATGAAATAAGCTCTTTAGAAGTAATAATCAGGCTCTCTCTCAGGCTGATACACACTCAAATGTCGGTTTGAAGGATGAGACCTTGATGTGACTTTTCAGCAATGAATGATTTTCTTAATATCTTTTAAAAAAGCCCAGTCTTCTCATTGCTTCTTTTCAAAGAATTAAGTATTACAGAATAGACAGATGAGAAACCTGGGAAGGACTGCTCCTGGGGAGCCTGAAATCCTCATCTGGCAGCATCTTAAACAGTTCAGGCACGTGAATGAACCAACGGCAATTGTGTTCCCTGATGTGGGAATGCAGGGTGAGGAGGCCACCAGGGAGGCAGCAGGCATCAGCTTAAACAGAAAGTCTAATTTCTTCTTCTGGCCTCACCGCCCGGGGATGGGCAGGTGCATGTGCAGACACAGAAGGAAGAGGATTGATTCAAGATGCCAGGCAAAAGCTGGTGCTGCTGCTGTGGGACTGCTTTTCAGCCCACACTGTCTTTTTGAGCATCTACCTCACTCACTGCTACTGTTACCGGCGATACAGAGAACCGTGGGAGGTGGCCAAGCTCCTAGGGATCTTCCATTCCCTTGGGAGCCCAAGGCTGTGCAAAATGAATTGCCAGCACCGCGACAACACCAAGACTGAGGCAAATGTGCCGTCTTATGGGAGGTAGAGACTGCCTAAGGCTGTAACAAGGGGTAGAGGACCAAAGTGGTGCATTCTGGGTAAGTGGAAATCTGAGTTGAAAGGTAGATGCGATCAGCATTTCTTTCCAACGTGGCTTCTAAGGGTACCTATGGAGAGTAAGCATGCTGTAAACACTAACTGAATGAAGGGAAGAATGAATGAAAGGGGCACAAGACTTGACTAGGTATCCAGGAATGACATAGAGGATTATGTTTAAAAAGCCTTCTTAGGAACAGCAGGTGGAGAACAATCATAGTAATGCGTGACTTTTTTTTTTTTTTTTTTACTCTTTTTCTTCTGCTCATTAATGATCTGGGTGAAGATGGGAGAAAAAGGGTGCCACCACAGATTCCAAAGAACAAGGGGTACAACATATGACGTTTGAATGCAGCAGGATGAGACCAGGAGAAGCTCTCTCTGGCCATTTGGGGCAAATTTTCTCCTCGATCCATAATTGTTCTTCATTTTATTTTATTGTCTTTATGTATTTAGTGTTTATTTTTCCCCAAAGAAAGAGACCTCCCTATGCTTGTAGTAGAATTCTCTCCATGGTTTTCCATGGTTTAGGGATACGACACTGACATGTCTACACTCCTGTCTATAAGGCTTTATCCCTCTATTGTCACATAGGACAATATGACAGATACATAATTTCCACTTTTACAGATGCAGACCCTGAGTCAGAGACATGAACTGACCTATCCAGGTTTTCACAGCCAATGAGCATGCAAGTCTTTTTGGGTCACATTCCAGTGCATTACTACGCTCTAGTACCATGACCACCCTTGCTAGGTCAGCAGGGACATGGTGCTCCTCTACAAGACGCTCCTCTTTTGCAAAAGAACTCTGCCAAGCAAGCACAGCCCACTTTTCACTCTCTTCATGCAGTGGGTTAAGGGAGATGATCAATGCCAGCTCTCCTCAGATCTGGGCTGTTCTCCTATCCCCCAGGACTCACCCATATTGTGGTGACATTTACATCTTAAAATATACCTCTTTGTTTGGGGCCAGGTTTCACCAGCTGGAATAAAGGAATTGTCTTTGGCTTTCTTGGACAGTGTCCAGGCATCTGGAGTAATGAGAAGGAGGTGGGAATGAAGAAATAGCTCAGCCCCCAAATCTGCCAAGGGTTTTGTAAAATTGTAAAAAAGTATTTTAGAACATCAAATGCCTCTAGTTCAGTGATACTCAATCCTGGCAGTATTTATAGAATCACCTGGAGAGCTTTATAAAATGCCAGCCGCTGGGGCCTCCTCAGGAACTCAGTTTCAATTGCTCTGGTATACATCCTGAGTATCAGCTGCTTTTAAGTAGCACACGAGTGAATCTAATGTATAGCCAGGCTTTAGCACCTCTGATTTAGTCCGCCCTTTACATAAAAATAAAAAAAAAAACAAATATCGAGAGTGTTTAAGTTTATTGCCCCATGTTAGCTATCGATTGCTGTACAAAAATCACCCCAAAACGTAGTAGCTTAAAATAATAAACATTTATGATCTCTCAGACTTTCTGTAGGTTAGGACTGTAGGAGCAGCCTAGCTGCATTGTTCTGGCTCATAGTCTTATGAGCTTGCAGTCGAGAAAGATGTCACACCTGAAATCTACATAGCTTTACTAACAATTGTCACCCCAACAAACTTTAAAAAAAAAAAAAAAAACAAGAAAGAAAGATGTCAGCCATGGCTGTAGTCATCTGACAGCTGGATGGGGCTGGTGGCTCCTTTTCCAAGGTGATTCATTTGCATGGCTGGCAAGCATCACTGACTCTTGACAGGAGACTTCAATTCTTCACCATGTGGACCTCTCCATGGGGATGCCTGGGTGTCCTCACAACATGGCAGCTGGCTTTTCTAATAGTGAGTGATCCACGGAGGAAGCCATAATACCTTTTACCACTTAGCCTTAGACATCACACATCTCACTTCTGCCACAATCTCTTCGTTAGAACTAAGTCACTAAAGCCAGCCCACACTGGAGGGGAGTGGGAGTGATATCCACCTTTTGAAAAATGGAGTATCCAAAAATTTGTGGACCAATTTTAAAACCACCCATGGCCAACTCCGTGCAACTGCATTTAGTGCCAGAGCTACAAGTCTCTCGACTGCTAGGTCAGTGCCCCATCAACTAGTCTCATAATTAATAGATTGATTCTAAATAAGGAAATCTCCATAAAGTATTTACGATTCCATCAGTTACCTCCTTCCTGTGAATAGGTTTGTTCTTTAAAGCATCAGCATTGAGAGAGATCAGGTGTGAGCGTCCCACCCCTCCTGTGTTTCACTCCAACTCACCCCCTCTTTTCACCCATTAGAGTCCTCTGAAGGATCGGATTACCTTGCCAGTGGAAATATATGAGCTCCCTGTGTGATATACCATACCGCAACAGCACATCATATAATTTTCCCCAAAGGCTTGTTGCAGCCTCCATCGACTCATTTGTATTTATGACAGTTCGGGCGTGATTTAGTGCGACCTCACTTTGATAAAAGCCATTTAAAGCTCATAAATATGGGTGACACGCTGCCTCCCTGGCTGGGGTTTTGGAGGAGAGCCTGAGAATTGCATTGCCATTCAACTTTCATTGTTCAGGAAGAAGAAGAGGAAAGAAAAAGGGCAAGGAAGTAGGAAAGAGAAGAGTCAGGCCGTGCGGGCCAGAGAAGGACAGAAGGAGAGATGAACCGTACAGAATGCCAGTGGGACGGTGGGACTTGGGCTCCTGGCACCAGTAGTGCCGTCATCGCTGGTCTTCCTGGGAGGGCTGGGATCTGTGAAGCCCTAGCTCAGAGGGAGGGCCTGATGAAGCACACAAGAGTGAATAGGTCACCAGACTTTATGAGCCATTTACTTCCTCTTTTAAAAGCATTGTTAAATCACAACCAAATTACAGTAAATTGTCGATTTTTATTGGAACAGGAAAGCCCTCTAGCTTCGCTCCTCACAACACTGCTCTCTGGGGACAGCTTTACTGCAGGTGGGGCAGGTGACTGCCCTGGTCATGGGATATGAAGGGCACCAGCCTGGGGCCTCTCCAAACACTATCTCACAAGGACCTTCACGGTACCCGAAATTCTATCATTTAAGAGCCAGCTTTTTAGGTGGGGAGGCCTGCACAGGCTACAAATTCCCAAAAGGAAATTGTTTTCAGATTACCCGTAAATGGATGGATTGTGGGAGTTAGGCCCCCAATTGTATGGGTGCCTCCCAGGTTTCAGAGATGGGAGAGGAGAAGGAAAGAAACTGAAAGGAGAGGCCATAAAATAAACATTTCTCCAGTTCTCTGAGTGGGCTTTGGTCTGACTGCCCTGCCTATTTGTTGCCCTCATTTCCCATCTGAATCAAGGAACCATTATAAGGTAGACCCTGATCTCACATGTGGATTCCCATTGGCAATTAAGTCAACCCCACTTGAAGATTCGGAAGTCATCAGCCATGACCCTTGAGTTGATGGGGACCCTGGAGGCCTCTTAGGGCAGCCCCTTCATTCTACACATGAGGAGAGCAGCAGGGTCTGCCAACTGATGGACAGCAGCCAGGTACTCAGCCCAGAACTATTTCCACTCAACGTGGAAGGCCCTGGTGAGCTCGGCCTTCTTATCTGGCTTACTTTTATTCAGAAGTGGTATCTGGGTATCACGAATTTGGGGAGAAAAGTGGTGGGAGGGCAGCTCACTAGGTAGTCACATGACCTGATAAATGGAAGGGGCTTCTGACAACATCTTGTCCAGAAGCCTCATGCTGGGGATCTGGCGCTAAATTCCTCCCACAGACATCTCTTTTTTGACTCACTCAGTGTTTTACAAAAACTTTACCAACATTTGAAAGTAAGGAGATTTTTTCACACGTACCTACAGACACATCCATACTCACTACACCTGTGGTAGATTTTTGGTTTCTGGAAGCAATCGGCTGGAGTGGCGTGCGGCTGGCTTTGGTCCTACAGATCACCATACCTTGTCAGGCAAGTCACTGCACTGACATTATTTGTTGAATTTGCAGCCTCTCCCATTTTCCAGATGGAACCACTGAGTCTCGCAAGGGCTCATCCAAAGAGGCACAAGTGAGGTTAGTGGCAGAGAAGGGGCCAGAGCCAAATTCTCCTGACACCCATTTTTCATGGTCCTGCTGGAAAATGCTGCCCCTCAGGCCAGCCAGCCCTCAGTGCCATGTGCCTCTCCTAGGTGGTGCTCTGCTGGTCACATATCTGTCCAGCCAGAGGGACAGGCACGTGGAGGCAGTAGGTGGGGCAGCTTCATGGGAACAGGCAGGAGGGTTCAGCGTCTATCCCTCACTGTGCGTGCCTCACATGAGACTGGTTGCACAGTAGGACTTAGGAAATGAGTGCTGATTTGGAGTTGGAGAGGCTCAATGCATCCTCACTGACTATTATCCATAAAGGCAGGAACAATTAATCTTCTCAAGCACCTTTATCAGTGTCCCCACTGCACACACAGAAAAGATGTTTTCTACAAATTAAGTCTCCATTTGGGCCCTGCTGACCTCTCAAGTCCACAAACTCTTTTTGTCTTTGATCTAGATTCTTACTTATTCCTTTTCCAAAGGTTCACTTTTCACTCATATTTTTTTTTCCTTTTTTTGTGTGCGCCTGCTTGGGGCGGGGGGGGGAGTCTATTCTTTGATTTAGAATATACTTACTTGCAATAAGGGAATGTATTTTCTCACTCATGTGAATTAGTTGTTAATTAAAGGTTTTTGATGTGCAAAAAGAAGGTGTATTGGGTATTAGCAGCTGTATACTGCTTGACTTATAGTTTAAGTTCTATCAGGAATATCACCTCCCCACCTCCCCCCCAAAAATAGCCTCTCCCTCTCTTTGCTAGGTCTGTCCTCCATTCTCTCTTCTCTCACTGCCTCTCTCTCTCTCTCTCTCTCTCTCTCTCTCTCTCTCTCTCTCTCTCTCTCTCTCTCTCACACACACACACACACACACACACACACACACACACAAACTATTAAGCCACTGCTGCAGTGCTCTGACTTCAATTAGAGAGAGATACTTTCTGCATCTTACTTTCTTATCCAACGGTCTGTATGTCCAGAGGCCGTGCATGGAGATGTGTGGAAACAGTCTGTGTAGGAGAGGATAAGCGGAGAGAAGTTTTGCAGTTTGCTCCAGTGTGCACAGTTAATAAGGTCAAAGCAGGGATTTGAAGGGAGCTAGATCCTCTCCAAGGCCCTCTATTCATCATGCTACAATGGGAGGAGAAAACATGGGCTTTTTCCTGTACGCTCTTACCATCCAGCTGGAGGGACAGGTGAAAACGTGACTCAGGTGACCAATACAATAAGGCAACAACATATGCTGAGTGTCTCCATAAGGAAGCTCAGTAATTAAAGTTTTGGAGTTTAGAAGAGGAGGGTCTTGATGGCTGGGGAAGGGATACAAGGTACACGGAAGCTTCTAGAATGAGACAAGACAATCCACAGGGATGGCTCTGTGGAGAGTTGAGGTTGTCATGAGGGCTGTCGGACATAGCCTAGGAAAAGTTTGCTTTTCAACATGATTCACCACACTCATGCCTGGGGCCAGGAAAGAGATTGGCTTTGTGGAGAGAAGGGTCTTGAAATGAATCAGTGATGGATAAGGTTTGATCATGTGAGGGAGAGGTTTTTCTGAATGGTACAAAAGCATTACATCTGGCTATTGTCTTTTACTATAGGGCAATTGCCAGAGAGTTCAGTTGTGATTAGAGAAGACACAAATATTCCATTTCCCTTTAAACTAGAACAGAAGAGGTTTGATTGAGTGTGGTTATTGTACTAGATGGTGTTGCTTTAACTATGTTAGTTTTCCCACCCACAGTGAAATAGCCTCCTTGGACCATGGTTCTTCAGAGGCCTGGGACATCTCCAGGAGTCTCAGGCACCCATCCAGCCTCTTTTTAATCTCCTCATTACCCTTTGCCTCTTAAGGACTGCCTGATTGCAGTCATTTACACACATGGAACTTTCCAGGGAGCAGGAGGCTTCACACTCATCTCATTACCCTACAGGGGCACTTGTGAGCTGAATTCCCACTCAAGGCACCCAGGTGTTCTGCTTGATGTTCGTCAGCAGTCCGTCTCTGGTCTCTGGGTGATGAATTTCCCTGTCGGTTTGCACAGTGCACTGAATGTGGAGCAGAAAGACTACAGCTGGGGGTCTCCAGGGCCCCAGACCCCCCACAGGGATGGCCCATTTCCACACACTCAGCACTGTCAGGGACATGGCACTCTCTGCCCCACTGCTGTGGGGACCTTCCCCATGGGCACCTGGCTCATTGCTCTCTCTAAGGCTCATTCCAGGCAAGGCCAGCCCCCCAACTGCTGCTTCTCATTTATCTGTATTCACCAGGGAACCCAGTTCTCATTAATTACCATCTACACTCTACACTCAAGAGGGAAGCCTGCTTCGGGGAGAAGACGGGGGAAAACATGTAGAAATTCAATCAAGATCTTCAGGTGGCAAGGCCTGCTGGCAGCCACACTTCTTCCCAGGGTACATGAGAAGAGCATCCAGCTTTGTGCAAAGCTGTGCCTGAATTTGGCTTTCCCTGTGTCCCCAGACACTCAGGGCTCCTCAGGTTCTGGGTTCACAGACATACATTCCTGCCTGTTGGGGGTGGGGGGGCATTTAACCCTTATTCTTCTGCAGTCTCTTTTCAAACGACCCAGGGAGCACAGTTGCTCTCAACCTTGGCTCTCTGGCTTCACATCCCAACCACCTGCGGAATTTTTTAAAAATTCAGATGCACAATCCTTGTGGGTTGTTTTTATGGTTTTGTTTGGTTTGGTTTTTAATTTAATGCTCCCATAGCTTTTTAAAAAAAAATGGTGATGTAATTACATCCTATAAAATTCATCCTTTTAAAGTGTTTATAATTCAATGGGTTTTGGTATATTCCTAAATTGTGCAATCCTCACCACTATCTAATTCCGGAACATTTTCACACCCCAAAAAGAAACCCTATACCCATTAGCAGTCACTCCCCATTTCCCCTCTCCTCCACCCCACCTCCACTCCCCAACCCCCATGCCCACCCCCACCTCAGCACTAGGATACCGCTAATCTGACTTTCTATCTCCATGGGTTTGCCTATTCTGGACATTTCCTGTAAACAAAGTCATACTATGTGTTCAGCACCTCCACCCGCAACCTCATTCTGAAGCCTGTGAATGCAAATAGCTGAGCTTTATGGGGTTTTTTGGTCGTTTGTTTTTTAAATGTCTCAGGTGATTAGGCATGGCCAGGGTTTGAGCATCCCGGGCAAGTAATGGTGGAGTGCCCTGCCCAAGGGTACCCCGTTTGCTCTAGCATACAATCAATGCTTAGGAAATGTTTGTTGAATGACCTAGTCCATGTTCTAGAGGAATCTCTCACAGCCTAGTATGATTGGGATGTCTGCCCCCCAAAATATTGATCAGTCCTAAGTTCTCCAATTAGTTTTTTCATCACTACTATGTGGAAGTCTTAGTCAAAATCCACTCCAGTCTCTGTTTTCCCCAATCAATAAATTGAATGAATCTCAATGACTGTTACCAGCTACCCAACTTGTGGAGAACTTTCCCCTATGGGGCGGGGAGCTCATGAAAGGCACTGTCCACTCCAGAACACTTTATAATCGCAGGAGTTGTCCTGGTCACTCAAAAGACCTTAACTGAAATGGCCATACTGGGTTCTCATGAATGCAGCAGAAGCAAAGCTAGTCAAACATTAGAAAGAGGTGAACCATGGCCTATAACAGGTGTGAAAGTTGGAATCACTGTGGGGAGGGAGGCATAGCACTGCAATGATTAGAAAGACACAGGTTAGGGTCCCAGTCTGTGCGGTGTCTGTGCGTTTCCCCATGTCTGAGGCCTCCTGTTCTCCAAAGGCATGAGCTCGGGGCCAGAGGACACTCAGACCACACCTGTTTGCCCGGTGCCTTACACAGCTCTGCAGTGGCTCCTCCATCGTCATGTATCATATTAGCATCTCCACCCTCCACTCTGGGCCTTCCAGGAGGAAAGCAATGAACTAAGGAGACTGAGGTCACCACTCAGTGGCTATCTGCAGAGAAAGGGTCCTCAAGAAGAGACATTGCTGAATGTCCAAACTTGGCCTGCTGTTGTGTGACCAAGTGCGAATGGCTCTGTGCAAACCCATCCCCAGTGCTGGGAACACAAAGCAGAGCCCACGTGATGGTGGAGCAGAGAGGGACTCATGCCTTGCTTTGTTCAAAAAGTCCTTCTAGAGCCCCTGCAATGTGCCAGGCACTGTTGGGGTAGAGCAGTGAGTAAAGCACGGCAAGTTCCTGCACACTGGGAATTTACATGGAAGTAGAATGGGACAGGGGTGGGAGAAGGGAGACAGACAATAAATGGGTTAACAAACATACAATAAAATGTCAGACAATGACACATGTACAAAGACAGATAAAACAGGTCCAGAGGACAGAGAGGGAAGGAGGAGTGGAAATGGTGTCAAGATGGAGAGGCTAGTCTGACACCCAGCGTATCTTTCACAAAGTAAGGGAGAGAGCAGGCAGCCCTCCCAGGAAAGAGAAATCCAGGCAGAGAGAACAGCACGTGCAGAAATCTTAGTCCCCAACTCTGCCTCAACATAATAATCACTCTGGAAATTCTGAACAAACTCTCCAGGGGCAGACCTCCACCAGCATAGATTAAATTAAAATCCCTGGAGTGTGTGTGTGTGTGTGTGTGTGTGTGTGTGTGTGTGTGTGTGTGTGTGTGTAAAACTCACCAGGTGATTCTATAGACAACTAACTAGGATTGCAGACTACTGCATAGAAAGAACCACACGGAGGCTACTTTGGCTGGAGCTGAGGAAGCCAGCAGTCCAGGGATGGGAGGGTAAGTATGGAGAGAGAGGCAGATCTCAGCCAGGTGGTGGGGGGGCCATGAAGGCCAATAAGGACTGCAGTTGTTACTAGAACCGATGGCAAGCCCCCAGAGTGTTGGAGCAGGGGTGCAGTGAGAACTACAGTTGCTCCATGGCAGAGCAGCACACATGGTCTGTGCCCTCGCTACGGAAGTATCAATAAAAGCTAGGAAGTAGCCAGCAGAGTAGCTATCTTTGCTCATAGAGATGGTACACATTGTTAATCCATAATTGGACATGTATACACACAGAATGGGCTAGAAGTCTCAGAACCAGAAGGCCTCTGAACTCACCACATGCTACATCCCCCCGGGCGTTTAAGATGAGTGAGATAAATGCATCTCTAGGTGCAAGAACAGGAAGGGCCTCCAACTGTCTTATTTCTTCCTGAAGAGGTGGCTTAAAAAATGCAAACACAGTGAAACAGATGAGAAGAGTTGCAGATTACATTTCTGACAATGCATAATCTCCGCTTGTTGGAGCGTTGTCGTTAGGAAGCCTTCTGATTATTCTGGCAGCTTTGGTTTCGAACTCCCAGTGGGCAGAAAGAAGCATGAAGAGAATTACATTTCTCCAAGGATGGGGCCAGAAGTCACTCTGTGCATTGGACAGCTGGCTCTGGTCATATTGAAGTGCCGAGACCTCAAGTGTTACTAACAGAATAGCTGATAGCCCTGTTGTCACTTCCTTTATGCTTACTGTTTATTACAAATTAAGCTGAAAGTTTGAGATCTCAAAAATCAGGGAAGAAAACCTCCACCTGCTCTCCCAGTCTCCTGCAGTCGTTGTAAGTCTCTGCTACCGCAGTGATGTAAAGACCACATGGACACAACACGCTGTGTCCCACATCGATGCCTGACGCCAGAGCCACCCAGATCTGTGGCTGGGAGGAGGAGACTGGCACTGGGCCCATGTGCCCCTCTTGGCAACATATTAGTAAAATACCTCTGGTCATTTTAAGTAGAGGTTTGTCCTTGCAATGCCAGTGCCAAAAAGACAGGTGCCCCTATGTCCCCGCCTCCCAAGCCTCGTTCTATTCTCAGAAACCGTGATTCAATAAAAGCAACACTGGAATCAAAGTCAGAGACTTGGGGCTTAAGCCTGGGCCTATCACAAACTTGCATTGTGCTGTTGAGCAGATGATTAACCTTTTAGAGCTTCAATTCACTAATCTGTAAAATGAGAGGATTTGACTTGAATACGCTCTAATGTTTCTTCCAGCAGTATGAGTCTGGTCAGCTTTGCTCATTTGGGGAGGCACTGGCGTGGGAGGGAGTGGAGAGGTGAGGTGGGTGGCGCCAGCCCGGGCCCTGATGGAGCATCAGCTCTGGTCTGTCCAAAGTGGGACGGAGCCAGAGATGGTGATGGCCATGACCAAGCGCACAGGCTTCGGGATCAGAGAGAGGGAGTTCAGCTCTCAACTCACTCCCGTTCTAACCATGCGGCCTTGGGCAATGACTTAACCTCACTGAAACTCAGAGTCTTTGTCTCCAAAATGGGATCCCTAATGCCCCCTCAGAAAAATTGTGATGCAAAATTAATGTGACGTGTATGCAGCACCCAGTACACCTGTGAGCCTATTAAATAGAGGCTAGTTTTTAACTGTCAGTTACCCACTCCGTACTGGGTGAGTACTATTATTTATGCCTGTGGAATATTAGGTTCTCTTCCAACATGACGGACAAGTCAACAAGAGAAAGATTAGTTCTCTTAGTATTGGATTCTATGGTCAGTGTGTCTAAATTGCCCCCCAATCTTCCCACGTAGCTGTCCCCTCCCAGACTTGATATTTGTTGGTGTGAAGGACCCTGCAATGCTGGACACACATTGGATCTGGGGTTTTCTAAGTCAGTGGTGAAAACTATAGTATTAGCTCATGATACCGCATGGACTTTGCATCCCAAGCAAAGTTGGGATCAATAAAATGCTTGTCACTCTCAAAGGACTCTTTTCCTTTTGGGGGAGATTAGAATCTGCCCTAAATCCAGGTGGCCAGCCCCACCTGGTGTTTCTGTGCACCCAGGTTATGTGCACATACCACTTATTAGGCCCAGATGGTTTTCCTTATCAGGGACAGGAGTGAGGCACCCGCAGTGTTTTCGCTCTAGGAACGCTTTATGTAAAGAATCAGCTCTTGGTTTGTTTCCCCCACTAGAGACACCCCTCATGCCCCCCTGATCTTTTCCTATCTGAGGCCCCTTGAGAATGGGGAAATGGAACACCTCCAGGCAGCCTCACGGACCATGTCACCATGAAATCACAGGACATGCTCACACAGAACTCTGTGTCTTTCATTTACCCTTCAGCAGACCCTGGTTACAGGTCTACTATATCCAAGGACTGTGCTTGGTCCTGGAGACAGATGCGAAGTCATAAAGGTCCAGCTGTGCCCTCAGGGAGCCCCCAGTGTCTGCTCAGAGACTCAGGACCTGTTCAACCCCAGAGCAGGTGAGGAGGCGTGTCCTGAAGGGCACTGCACCACAGCACCACTGCTGCCCTTAGGCGTTCAGGCTGGCTGATGGAGCAGGGCCCATACACTCCTCATCATCATTGTCATCTTCCAAGAGCCAGAGGAATTATTTACCCTGACAACCCAGGAACCATCAGAGGGACAATACACGCTAAGTGTCAGATGGGTGCTCTAGATGGAACACGGCGGAACAGTTCAGAGAAGGGAGGTTCAGGAAAGTTTCTTAAAAGAGTTGAGCATTTCTTTGGATCTTAATGACATTGATAATCTGCATGGCCATAGAGAAGTGGGATATTGAGCTTTACTCAGGCAGAACTTATAAATAGAAGACGAGATCTGAGCTGGGATTTCACTGTTCTTAGGGAGATGCAGCTCAGAAAGTTTACGGAGCTGGTGTGTGGGAAGGGATATGTGAACTGTTAAAGGCCCAGAGCAGCCTGAGTCCTTAGCTGTGCCGGCTGTCCTGCGTCAGCCGGTGTTCTTCCTCCTTTCAGCGTCAGCCAGCATCACTGGGGGTAGCTTCCTTTATCCCGTCCTCTCTCTGTATATTTTCCTCTCTGTACGTCTTGCCCTCTCTCTTATCTTGCCTTCACACACACAAGTGCCTGCCAGGCATATGCTTCCTTTTTCTGGTTCTCATTGTCCTCTTCGGAAGTCTGACTAACACCAGACAAGTCCTGCTTGCCCTCAGGATACCTCTGGTTCCACCTGTTCCCCCAAGTCTCTAGGCTGGGAATGCCAACCTGCAAAGGGAACAATTGGGGCTGTGGGGCTCCCCCAGAGGCCTCCCCAAGGTTGCTGAGCCTCAAGCAGGTGAGGCTGCACTCCCTGCTGTGCCCAGGGAGCCCACACTCCTTTGGGCTGCCAGGGGCTGCCTGTCCATGCCCTCTTAGATGCAGGTGGCACTGGGAAGCAGGCAGGGTCTGTGGCTTTGATCACACACACAATAACCTCAGCACTGAGGCATCCATGCTAATCACTTTTGATTACGAATGGATTAAACAGGACAGCAGCTGCACTGGGCTGCTTTGATTCCAGCCCGCTCAATAATGAGATGCATTGGCACAGGCTGAGAGGCTGCCATCAGCCCTGCCCAGCCCCCAGCCTCCCTCCTGCAGGGGCACCTTCGGGCAGGGGGCACTGCTCAGTGACACAAGGGAAACTGAGGCAACCCGCACAGACCCCGAATTCGGCTGGTGCCTTCAGCCTCATTCTAAGAGGTCCCCCACAGCCACCATGCATGCTGTGCCCTCTGCCAGTTACTCAGCCGTGCTCTTCACCACTGCTGTAGGAAATGCAGCCAGTTCCTACAGCAGTGGTAGGGGAGGTATGGAGCCATGGGTTAAACGGCAGCTGCTCTTCTGAGATGTGTCCCAAGTTTAACTCAGGAACAGCTGGATCCACAAAAGGGTCCTCCCCTCCCATAATCAGAGCCCATCTCAGACAGTAGAAGTAATAATAATAGCCTCAGTAATAGCCTTCTCTGTATAACCACTATGAAGGACGTTCACGCCCCCCTCCCATTTTATGTTCTGTGAGCTGGCCAGGATTTTTAGACCTTTTAGAAAGAAGGAAGTGGGATACAGACAGGTAAAAAGACTTTTCCCAGGTGCCTTTGTGTACCCATTCGGGATCTTTGGAAACGAGCCCAGGCTCTGTCATTCTGCCATGTAATTATCTACCAACTCTTCTTTCTCCTCACTGGAGAATGTCCTGAGTGTCTCTAGTTTCTGATGATGGCCCCATGAAAGCAGTGACCGCCTGTGTGTGTCTATTTTTGTACATGGATTGAAGCAATTTGGGGTTGTGGGGTTTGAGCAGCTGCCTTGGCTAAATTGCAAGGCTCAAGGGAGGGAAGGGAGATAAGAGGGATTCAGCACCAAAGCCAAGGGTTCTTACGGCCGTTAGATGCACTAATAAATTTGACCTTGAAGCACTTCATGTTTGGCCAAAAGAATTTGAAAGAGCAAAAGGGAATCCCCTGTTTCTAATAAAAGCTTCCACAGAAGAGCTAGCATATCTAACCACCTCCTGCCCACCCTTGCCCTCAGCCTAGGAAGGCAAGTTGTCGATCTTATGCTGAAGTGGCCAGTTAAAAACCAGCCATAATAGAGCCATGGCCAAAGCCCCTTCACATTAACCATAGCCCTCCCATGTGAAAGGATTTCAGAGGGTCATGGACTTAAAGGCAGGTGAGAGAAAGGATGGGGTGCAAAGTGTAATGCAACCAACCCATCTGTTGACGTGGCACAACATGCTCTTCCCATTATCCATTCAAGTGGTCCAAGTGGAGCCTCTCTGCACCCCTGAAAGATCTAAGGAAGAGGGAGGTCACTCACCTTTATGAAGCACTGGCTTCTTAGGCCC
This sequence comes from Rhinolophus hipposideros, assembly GCF_964194185.1. Lineage (NCBI taxonomy): Eukaryota > Metazoa > Chordata > Mammalia > Chiroptera > Rhinolophidae > Rhinolophus > Rhinolophus hipposideros. The sequence goes on along the minus strand of NC_138063.1, from coordinate 23,510,231 downwards.
ATCAGAGGCATGTGTTTCATCACCCAAACTTCCCTATGAGGTGGCTGCTGTTACCCATCTCTTGTGGATAAGAAAACAGAGGTTCAAGACTAAGCTGCTAGCAAGAGTTAGTAGCTGAACTTGTGTCTGGTTGACTATCAAGCTTGTGTTACTTTGCAGAGCACGTTACCTCACCTGTATTCCCACTTCCCAGGTAAATAACAGCTTTAGGGACGCTAGGTAATGGCAGGACTTGGATTAGAATCCTAACATCAGTCTAGCCTTCTGTTCCCATTGTAGATTGTAGGGTCCCTTCTAATAAAAGAATTTCCCCGCTTGAGGCCTCTGAGTGTGATGTCCCATTTCCCTGAACTGCCTTTTCCACAACTCTCTGCTTAGCAACTTCTGCTCATACAGCCGGGCTCAGCAGAATTGTTGCTTCCTTAGGAAAGCATTCTTTGACCAACCCCAAATTCTCAATCAGGTCTCTCTCCGTTAACTCTCTTGTCATACCCACTTTCCCCCCATCCTTCTTTCCTTGAACTTATCACAACTCTAAATTACATTTATTTTTGTTGATTCAACAATAATGCTGCCTTCCCAATTAGACTCTCAGATTGCACGACGTCAGGGACTGTATCCTATTTGTTCATTGGCCTATCCTCAAAAGTCACCATGCTTGGTACTCACCTGGGCTCAATAAGATGAAGTTGAAATTGAGAAGAGACTGGGTCTACAGGTGTAGACTCACAGCTAGCAAATTCGACCAAGATAGAGATGAAACAGGTCCAAGTTCCACCCTGTCTTACTCTGTTTGGCTTCTATAACAAAATACCGTAGACTAGGTTGCTTGTAAACAACAACAAAAATTATTTGTCACAGTTCTGGAGGCTGAGAAGTCCATGATGAAAGCTAACTTGGTGTCTGGTGAGAACTCACTTCCTGGTTCATAAATGGCTCTTCTCACATGATAAAAGGGACAAGGGACTCTTCTGGGGCACTAATCCCATTCATGAGGGCTCCACCCTCATGACCCAATCACCTCCCAAAGGCCAGCCTCCAGGTATCATCACAGTGGGAGTTAGGATTTAATTTATGAATTTGGGGCGGAGGCTTACTGTGGGGACAGAGCCCCAGAAAGCAGTTTCCCCGCTCTCGGCCTCATGTGGAGAGGTGCTGGCTCGGATAGTAGATGGCCGTCAGCTGTGGCTGGTTGGCCATCAGCTGTAGCCATTAAGCCATTGGTCACTGATATAGCTGCCGTGGCTATGGAGGGGAGCTGAGGAGAGTGAAGGAGGAGACTGAAGGAGAGTAAGGAGAGTCGAGGACAGTTGGTCGGTTGATAGCAAAGCGGACAGCAGGTCGCACGTCGTGTAAACCCATCCTCCAGTGAGACCATAGTGGTATGACTCTCCTACCTATGTCTCCGTGGGTGTTCCTTTTTCGCCTCACCATGTCCTGCGTTCTTATGTGGGGAGCGGGAGCAGAGACCCCACAGGCCGCCCCGCCAGACACTCCACACGACGCTTACATTCAGTTTATAGCAAGCTGATTCACTGAACTTATTTGAGATTTACTCAGGTGCATCTTGGGTTCCTAAGACTGCAGATTTCTTAACATGGTCTGTGAGGTGGATACATCCCAAACAACTTTCAAGTCTTCTTACTCTTTCCTCAGCACACCTGGTGTTCTAATCAGGACAAGCGATGCATGAGCCCACAAACCCAGTGAGTGCGTCATGTTTGGCATTGAGGCTCCCAGTTCTCGGCCACACTGAGGTGCTCATGGGTTACTGAATGTACCTATACTGTCACTCACCCTCCCACTGTGGTCTTTCCAACTTGAACAAGTGATAACTTCCTTCTTCCAGCTTCTTAGGCGGAAAACCTTGGCATCATCCTTCACTCATACCTTTTCCTCTCATTCCATAGCTAATCCATCAGCAAATGCTGTGGTCTCTTCGCTGCACAGCAGCCAAGGGGAACCTTTTACAGGGGTACTCAAACCATGTCCTGCAGCAGCTCTTCTCCAATGACTTCCCACATCTTTTAGAGTAATGTGCCATGACCTAAACCTCTGGACTAATACCTAATGGTTCTGGGTGATGTGACCTGACTCTGTTTTCATCTCCAACCACTGTCCCCTTGCTTACTCTGCACCAGCCACACCAATCTCATTGCTGTTCCACCAACACATTGAGCACACACTGATGTCAGTACTTTACACATTATGTTCCTTCTGTTCGGATTGCTCTTCTTCCAAATATCACATGGCTCACTCCCTTACTTCATGAGGTCTCCACTCAAATAGTCCCTCATCAGGGAGGGCTTTCCTGACCAGTTTATTTAAAGCAGCGCATTCCCCACTCTGCCTCTTTCTTCTGCTTTATTTTTCCTATCTTTTATTACAAATGACAGCATATCTTTATTATTATTATTATTATTATTATTATTATTATCATTTTAGTTTTTTGTTGGTCTCAGTGAGAGCATGGACTTTTTTTTAAACTATTATTTCCCCAGTCGCTAGAAAAAGAAATATTTATTGAATAAATTTATTGGATCGATATTGCCATACTTCACATTTGCTGCATTCAAAAGCCTGGCTCACCTCACATCCAGATTTGCACAGAGGACATGTGAGTGAGTTTCTGAGCTGTTGGGATGTCCCACTCCATAGAGATGACCTGGACTGAGTTCCAGTCCAGTTGTCAGTGGTCATAAGCAGAGAGGCTCATGAGCACCCCAGTGGTGTGCTGGAGCCAGCTCATGGTGACGAGAGTCAACTGGGGACATCCATTCTCAAGTCTGCAACCAGCACCTTCAGCTTGGTAGCTTGAAATGCTGGAAGTATTTACACTATGGAAATGGGAAAATGTCTTACATTGGGGCTCCCCACTTCCCCAAGACAGTAAGTTATTAAAGAATTGCCAGCACAAGTCTAGTTAGTAACAGTTACTCCTTCCACTGGAATAGTGTGCTCAGATCTAGATGGTGATGACACTGGGAGTCACATCCAGGGAAGAAGAGTTGAAAACACTTGGGCTATTCCACCTGGGGTTGTATAGATATGATACCTGTCATCAGAGGTAGTGGGTGGCCAGTGGCAGGAGTACTAAGCATACTGTGGTGTGTGCTTGGGCAGGACTGAGGAATGTACAGGAGACGATGAGCCTGAAATCCTCTCAGTTTGGTATCTGGCTCTAACTGGAGATGTGGCGTCTGGAGTGGGTTGATTAGTCTGTCTGTTCCTCATCCATAAAAGGGTGTACCCATTCCCCATTTAACAGGAAGATCATGATGATAAAAACAAAACAATAATAATAATAAATAAATAAAAACAGTTCCTGTTCCTCAAACTAGGGGGACAAGTTTCAAGGAGGCATGTTTCAACTGAATAAAGGTAGAACGTGCTAAAGACTGTTGTTGGGCACTAAAATAGCAACTGCCACTTCCTCAGAGGTGTTCAGGCTGGGTGTCCATCTGTAGAAGAAGCTGGAGAAGGGGATTCCTGCATTTGTGGGAGGCTGGTCTGGAAAAACCACGACCCAAGATCCTGTCCATGCTAAGACCTTAGAGTCAAGAACATGCCGCTAGGCAAGTCACTGACTGATTTTTTTTTTGCTTCATTTCATCCATCTGTTAAACAAGCAGGATCGTTTCTCTCCCTTTAGTTTTTCATTGTTCATTTGAGCAGTCCCTTATTCTAAATCAAGTCTTTCTCCATTCACTTTCTTGTCATACCCATACTTTGTTTCTTACCCATTTTCTTCCTTGAACTTATCAACAACTCTAAATTACATTTCTTTTTGTTATTCAAAAATAATGCCATCTCCCAAGTTAGACTTCTGAATTCCATGAGGGCCAGAACTATCTTATTTGTTCATTGACGTATCCTTAGCATTCAGGGTACTTGGCAGTGTTGTTGGAATGTCGAAGTTAAATCATCGTTTGAAATGTTTTTAGGTCTAGGAAGTAAAGGTATTTTATCAATCTCATACTTCACCATTCTTGTTATAATAAAGACGCTTTGTACCTTGAAGTAGGACAGTATTCCTTATGACTTGTCTATGAAGAACCCCTGTTATTTTGCACCCAATTGGTTATAGATGGTTAATAATTCAAAGACAGTAGTCAAGCTCTTTTAAGTTATATGTGTAAATAAGCTTGTATGTCTCAGAATGCGGCTGCTTGTCAATATTCCATGAGGTTGAGGAAAGCCTAGGGTACATGGAGGGACGGGGGCCACTGCAGTTGACACTCACATGCCTTTCTGTTAGATATGGCAAAGGTAAATGGCTAGATACAGCTAGGTACGGCTTCCCTGTCCTCTTGTCCCTCTTTTAGCCAAGAATCAGGCTTGTTTCATGTAGCTCCCCATGTAGCAACGGGTCGTCTGCCATCCAAATTATGGGCCTCTCTCCCCTCTGTTCTTCGCTACAATTCCTTAGATTTGGAATTTCTTTTTATCAAAAGACATGGGAACTTTTTTTTTTTTTTTTGGTCTGGTTAGAAGTGAAACAGCAAACGGGTAGCCTGAGAATAGCTGCACCGTGATTATGGTGTAATTGATTGCTAGTGGATACTTGCCTAAAACCAGGTTTAAGTAGAAAGGGACATATAGAGAAACAAGAGACCGCTTACTCTGAAAGACCAGTGAGACGTGGAGGGCATGGATACTTCTAAAGATCCACTTAGTCTTAACCAGCTCTTCAGTCCCGCGCTTCCTCTCCTTATGTCTTACCACTCCACCATTTCTGCTACTATGTCTCACGCCAAGTCCCTTTAGTAATAGTTTGTGTGAAGCCTGATAATGCCTTGGGTGAGTGGCAGAGTGTGGGGACAGAGCCCCAGAAAGCAGTTTCCCCGCTCTCGGCCTCATGTGGAGAGGTGCTGGCTCGGATAGTAGATGGCCGTCAGCTGTGGCTGGTTGACCATCAGCTGTAGCCATTAAGCCATTGGTCACTGATATAACTGCTGTGGCTACGGAGGGGAGCCGAGGAGAGTGAAGGAGGAGACTGAAGGAGAGTAAGGAGAGTCGAGGACAGTTGGTCGGTTGGCAGCAAAGCGGACAGCAGGTCGCACGTCGTGTAAACCCAGCCTCCAGTGAGACCATAGTGGTATGACTTCCCTACCTATGGCTCCGTGGGTGTTCCTTTTTGGCCTCACCATGTCCTGCGTTCTCATGTGGGGAGCGGGAACAGAGACCCTGCAGGCCACCCCGCCGGACACCCCTCACGACACAGGGCCATCTCTAACCTTTCCAAGATTCACAGGCTGTCAGATCATGGGGTGATCGTGCAGAGTTCCTCATGTCAGAGGTGGGGAGCGCTAACAACCAGGCGAGATGTAACGTGCCCAAGGTCGCATTACCGGTGAATTGCCAAATGTGGCTACCAAAGTGAACATCACCAGTCCCTGTGGCGGGCCCTGTATTTGTGCTATAAATAAAGGGCTTCGGCATGTGATTACGAAAGGGGCCTCAGACTGAGTTAGCACCTCCTTCCAGTCCTGCTGATGAAGCATCTGTGTATTGCATTCAGGTTGCTCAGTCTCAGTGGGCAGTATATGTAGAGCCATCCCTCAGCTGAGCCAGCCAGAAATTCTGGGCAGGTTTGTCCAGAAATGGGTGAACTGTGAGTCAGGCACACATGTGATTTCAGGGATTACAATGAAAGGATATCGTATTTGGAGAAGAGATCCAGGGACATAGAATCTACATTTGACTGAGCCATTTTGATGAGAAGGAAACCTCTGTTTCCATTACCTCTGTGAGATAATCTTGTTCTCAAGAGTGATATCACAAGAGACCAGTTTTAGCAAATTGTCGTCAAGGCAGGACTGTGTGAAACACAAACTAATACATACACACCCCAGCAAAGAAGAGTTATTGATGAGCCAGCTGTTTCCGGACGTCCTATATAAGATACAAGAGGGACAAATTTTTAACAAAGTACCAGAATGTGTATATTCCAAGGAGCCATGCCTCTTTCAGAGTTGTCTAGGATTCTTGAAAGGAACCTAGTCTTGTTTTCTGAGAGTGTTTTGTTCGCTTACTGTTCTGTTAACATCTATTGAAGCTGTAGAATATCTTCAATGGTGAAGAATCATTTTAGAAATAGCCAGATGTCTTGGTCCTCAAAGAACTCCCATCCTAGGGAGTGGCAGGACCAATTGAGTACTCAGCACTTACAATGCTTGTAATGCTCATGCCACAGCAGGGCCACTTGGGCAAGAGAGTGCATATTGGTTGTGCAAACAGTTTTCAAATAGCAGTTCCAGGAGATTTTCTTTTCACCCAATAGCAAAACATGTAAACAAGCAAGTTCCACTTGGTTAATTAGCATGAATAAGCAAATGACCTGATCCTACTTCTTTAAAAATACTCAGTAATCTTTCTGATGAAAATCATATGCAGAGGTATTTGATAAACAAAGATTGTCTTTAAATTTTAGTTTCGTGAAGGTTGTGTCTTGCAAATGAGAGGAAGAACTGCAGGTTTCACTTCTCTGGTCTCTGATGAAGATGGTGAACTGTCTTCCCTGAAGATCATACCTCCTGCTGTCCAGCTCTTTCATTATGTCAGGTGCAAACTGCCCTTACTACTTGCTCCTTCTCATTCTCATGCTATGTTGGATTCAAGGAGGACATCATAGCATGCAGTAAATGGCTTACTTGAGATGTCCCATGTTTCTATATTATTAAAAGTGTCCACTTATATGATCATAATGATATTACTCTTCCTTGGGATACAACCATCCCCTTCCCATTATCAGCTGCCCTTTTTAATACATGCTTGCCTCATTGTGTCTCAGCTCATGTCTCTGGAAGGCAGAGATCTTTCCTAGGTGGGATGAGGTTACCTTTAAATGCAGTAATCTAAATCTATGGCATTTAGATTACTGGCAATGCCACACATACAGAGTAGTTAAGAATGAACATATGCATAGGCTTCGGACTCAAATGGAATTGACGTGTTGTCTGGATCTGTCCATTACTGTCTTGTAACTTTGAATATGTTACTTAATGTAGGTAAGTTTCTGCTTTCTCCTTCGTAAAATGGAGATAATCATAGTACTGCCTTATGAGGGTCTTAAGAGGATTTAATGATATGAGCTGATCCCTGCAACGTCATTAATAGTTTATGGGAATTCCCAGAATCTGTGATGGTGCTTGGAACTTGCCGTGCTATCATTAGCTGGAAGGAAAGAAGGAATGGAGGAAGGGAAGGAGGCAGAGGGGAAGAGCGGGTAAACTTGGTTAGGCAAAGAAGACACTCATGATAATTAACAAAGTTTAATTATCAGTGTACAGTGCAGACTCTAGTGAGTCCTTGGTCAGCCAGGATTTGGGATTGAGATGCCTTTGAAAAAAAGTCAACTTGAGAAATTTGAGGAGATCAAGATAGTAGGATGTTACTTTAGATGCCTGCCGTGTGAGGCTGCAGGGGGCTAATGGAAACCTGGCTCTCACCTGCGTGGTGGCTCACCTGGAGCACAGCTGGCAGTGGTACCAGTGGCCCTGGGTTCAGGGCTGACTCCCTGGCAGAGTAGGGAGGAAGAAAGCAACGCTCCATTTAGGAATTCCTGAGGGGGTCTTGGGGGTCTTAGACAGAGGACTGGACTTGTCATATTTCAAAGCTGTTCAAATGCAAATTCTGCCTTTTTTTTTTTTTTTGCCTCCATAACCCTGGGTGAACTGTTTAACCAGTTTGCTCAACTATAAACTGGTAAAAATAATACTATCCTGCATAGATAATGTGGAGATGAAGAAAGATAGGAGTGAAAACATCTACCAGGTATAATAACAGGCAAAAGTAGGTCCTGAAATAATCAATAGTTTTTCATATTATAATTGCCAAGGGTTCGGGGTAGACTTTATGGAGGAAACAATTCAATTTTACCCGAGGCTTACAAAAGCTGTGGCCACCTGCAGTTGTAAGGTTCAGCTATCATTGGGCCCAGCTTGACATTACCCCTTTTAGATATTCACCTGTAATTGTGATTAATTGCTCCAGATTTGGCCCAAGGGACTCAGATTCTCAGCCAAATTGGCTACACTGAGCAGGGCTTTTGACTCCAGTGCTCAGATACTCTCTGAAGTAAGCACCTTCTGACTTTTCCATTCTCTGCTGCTCAGTGAACCTAAGGGTGTAAATCAGTTTCCTCGGATTCACCAAAGGGGTGTCTTACAAAGCTTTACTACTAGTCTTGGAGCCAAGTGAGCCGATCATTGGGACAGTTCTAAGCAGAAACTCGGTAAATGAGGAGAAGAAGAGGGAGATGACGATGGATTTTCCCCACCATCCAGCTTTACTTGGCATGTGCTCCTTTATTGGCCTCTTACACACTTTGGAAACAGCCACAGATGTTTGCATGTGATTTCTTCATTTTCTTAGAAGGAGAAGACCTACAGCCCAGACTGGGATCCTGAGAGGCAACATATCTTTAGCTTTTTCCTTTCCTGGTACATTAGTTGTGCTTTCTTAAGCGCGTCGCTTGCCGTCAGAGGAAGAGAGCAGACATCACTGCCTGCAGAAAGTGTAAAGAAAGGAAAAGAAAGCCTTTTGCTCACGAGTAATCATAGGTGGCAATATTAAAGGCAGTTTTCTTAAAATGAGGTCTGGCCATGCATCTGTTCTGCTAACTAGTAAGAGAATACTATCTTAGCATCTCTAAAGAAGTGAGCTAGCTAATCTCTTTCCCCAGGTAAGTGCTGCTAGCACTGTGTATGGCTTGTACACCTACAGCTGCCTTCTCTTTCTAGATATGCATTTACAAAATTTCTTTTTTATAATACTCTATTTCAATCAAATAGATCTTAACATGGAAGTCCAATATAAAATACTAATCAAAGTCGTGCTGTTCAGGATAAATGGGATTGGGGCCGGAACTCTCCTCACCCACATCACAATCCCCCAAGACCCTTCTGTGGAATCCAGGACTCCTGAGGGCACAATTTGAAAATGAGTGTTCTCTAAGTTGCCAACTCATGGTTCATTTTGAAGTGTCAGGGCATCGTAGAAGACCTGATAGAAGCTCTGATAGTGCACTAAAAATAGCAGGAGACTCACACAGTATGATATAGTGAAAAAGAACAAGAGTCAGCCAAACCAGGCTCCACCGCCATTCCACAAATCGTGTAGCCTCAGAAATAACTTAACCCTCTCGAGGTAATTTTTTTTTTTTTTTTACCCAAGTACTCGATTAATGGGAACACGAGCATCTGTGTCACCAGTTTAATACCAGGTTTAACTTTTGTTAAATGTTTGTAAACTTTTCACCCAACACCACACAAGATGTCTTATGACATCTAGTTTTCTTGGTGTGGAGAGAAAGACATTTAAAAAGAATTCTACTGGGAAGTTCAAAAAGGGTAGGATGAGCTTCTGTAGTTTCACCAGGCTCAAAGAACATAAAACAAGACCCACTACGTGTGAATTCTAGATCAGGCCATTCAGAGGCTTCTTTCATTAGGTCTCAGGACTTGCAGCTCTAATCTGCAAGAAGGATTAAAGGTATTCCCACCCAGAAGTTGAAATAGCTATGACTTGGACAACCACCAAATACACCAACCATCATAAGAGCACGGGTTATATGTGCAAGGTTACTCATGGAATTTAAAAAAAAAAAAATGCGTAAGCTCTTTTGGCTGTGTATCTAGGGGAATTTGTTACAGATCCCACCTGTAAGTATTAGAACCCCATCATTTAACAAATAATAAAAGGAAAATAGAAGCCATCAAGACCAGGCTTGCTTGGAGTTATATTCAATTATTATTAGTCATGCTTGTTATTCTTTGGGAAGAAGTCCGAAGCTAACACTGGAGGTCTCAGTGGTTTCAGGTTTAACCTGTAAAATTCCATGAAGCTGAGGGGATTTAGCAAAAGGACACGAAGCCCAGCTAGGATGGCAGCTTCCTGTGCGCAACTTGTTTGTTAGGCTGGTGGGAAGCTGACTGCTTGGACTCTACACCACCCAGCCCAAAGGCCTTGGCAGTGAGAGCTAATACTTTTTGAATTATAAGGTGGTTTATGTTTAGCTCTGATGTGGACATGACTGCAGCTTCATTAGGACGGTGAAGCCGTGTTGTAGTCTGAGTGACCATCTGTCTAAATTCCTATTTGCATGCCAGTATGGAGGGCACAGTACCAGACTACCCCGTGGCCCTCCCTTCTGTGCTTTCAGGCAGGAAATCTTAAGAAGTATAGAGAAACCTCTCAGAGGTGTGTGTTTTGTGGGGAGAGTTGCAGGAAAAGAGGAAATAGAGGAGACTATTGCATCTCTTTTTCATCCCTGAGGTGAGAGGTACAGTTTGGGGGTGTACGAAAGGTGTGCAACCAAAGGGCACATGGAATTCACTGGATACATAATAAAATAAAATCCATAACGGATCCCATAGCGAGTAGAGGCAGAACCAGGTCTAGGACAGGAGTTTGCTCCCTCCCAGCCTAATGAATGCCCTTTTGTATAGCAGTGTTCTATTTATCATCCCAGTGAAGGATTAGCTCCCTGTGGGTTCCATTTTCCCTCCCTTATTCCACTGTCCACATTTCCTACTGCGGTCGGAGTAGAGTTGTGGTTCCAGAGCCTGTGGCTTGGTGGAATTCACCTTCATTTTCTTTCCTTTTCTCAGTCTTACCCCTGACTTACCTTGCAACACCCTCCACCCCTTTCAGAATCTCCCAGTGCCCAGGTGTTAGGGCATCTAACACTTTCTGTGAGGTATATACCTATCGTTGGATTTGTTGCTCCTGATTTCCCATTGGATAAGTCTCTTACTCTTTCTGGGCCTCGGTTTCCTTTTTGCCAAGGTTAAGGGTGGGGCTTGTTGGTTTCTAAAAACCTCAGTCACACATATGATTGGATGTTTGTCTTGGCTTGCTGAGACGCTGCGTTCCACATAAGCTATCCCAAACTTTTTTGTAGGTTGAGGAGTTGTGGTGGGATGGGGTTCAGGTTCCATCCTACAACCCAAGAAGGAAGTCAGTGATCCTTCATAAAATAAAGAGGGAGAAAAAGATCTCGTATTTCTTGTTAAATAAGAAAGGGAAATGAGAACAGATTGAAAACAGGGAGTGGGGCATAAGTAGAACTTGTAATTAATGACAAGATGGTATCTTTAAGGGCAATTTGAAAATATATGCTCTCCAAAGCCATCTTTGCTCATTCCTTTGTCTATCTACTTACCTACCTATGCAACCATCCATCTGTCCATCCATCTTACATGCCACCACCTATTTCTCTGGCCCCAGGGAGGAACTAGCTGGAAAAGCAAATGACCTAGAGCATCTGCAATGCCACGAGGCTTCCGTTTGTCCAGGTGCACGCCTGTGAGGTCGAGATCCTTCTGGCCAGATGTCCAGGGTGATGTACATTGCCCCTTTTGTGTCAGTGATCCCCTTCCCAGACACATGTGTCCTGGGTCATCCTGGGAGGGGCAGGGCTGGGTGGGGATATATTAGGCCCCAGCCTACCCAGATGTGGTGTGTACCTTTGGTAAGGGATTAGCAGAGGGCAAATGATGGTCCTCAGGCAGGAGAGGGCACAGGGAAAAAATGGAGCCCCCTCTTCCCTCCTTTGAGGGAAGTTTTAGAAACTGTAGAAGTGTAGCAAGTCGGAGGGAAGCTATTGACGGGGCAGCCCTAGGCCCGTGGAAGTCACAAGGTGATGCTGGCTGCAGCTGTACCGGGGGGTGACTTTCTGTGAGTGACTCAAAGAGAGAAGCCAACGGGGAGTGCAGGGTGCGAGAAGAACAAGCAGAGCAAAAGGCCTCTGCTTGGGAAGCTGAAGGTATTTGTCCTCTAACCCACTTAGGGCCCCCAGGCTTTCTTTATCTTCCTCCATTGCTGCTCCCAACTTACCCCTCAGGCTTGGAGAGACAAAAATTAAAGAAATAAAGAAGCACTTTTGCCAAGAGAGAAACTGCAGCTCCTCGAAAATGGAAAACAGGGTCATCATCCTAATATTTTGAATCTGGACTGTTCCAGAGAGCTGCAAAACGTGTCCGGAATGAGAATGACCTGAGGCACAGCCCCAGGAACACTGCCCAGCTCCACCAGGGAGATGAAAGAATTTTCTCCTTCCTTTGCCTTTTAAATGTAATTTCTGTCTGCCCTTCTCCCCCACACCCGCTCAGCCCTCTCTCTGGGAGCAGTGCAGACATTTAGCCATCCTGGGAAAAGGCAGGATCTTTTTCATTAACTTCAGCCTGATTGAAGTCCCCAGAGCCAGGGCAGGTTTCTTTTTCCTCCCACTGCCTCCCTGCCTTGGATCCCTCCCCACAGAGCCCAGCTGCTCTTGGCAGTGAACTGTTTCCCGATGGGATAAAATGCGGATGGGGTCTGGTAGGGGGTATGGTGTGGAGAGGGTCTGGATTGGTGCTTTTTAGGGCAGTGGCTTTGTGGAGGGACGTGCTCATCTCTTCTTGCCTGTGCCTCAATTTCCCCTGAGTTTCTGAGCCTCTCCCACCTTCTGGATAGAGGCCAGCAGCCGCTTTTGTCTGTGTGTTAAAGTTGGGCCAGACTGAGAAGGTCAGGAGTGGAGGTTTCTGCATAGCGGTTGGGGGTTAGGGGACCCACCCAGGCCTGTTGTAAAGTCAATTATTTGCAAAATAAGGACTTAGTCTGGAGTTTTTAAATGTGTTTTGATGGCAGAACATTCATTTTCAAATGAAACTGTATACATGAAAGAGGGAAAATCAGAGCCACTGTAGTTCAACAGGGAGGGAGAAGTGGACACAGTGGGGCTCTTCTGTCTCCACCACCTTCCCATCCTCCAGTTCCTTAGCAAAGGCGGCCCTGAGCCTGCTGAGGACACAAAGATTTCCTCATCCACCCAGGGACCGTCAGCTGTCTCCTTCAGGTACTGACATTCTGGAAGACTGGAAATCTCTTCTGGGGTCCACATCTAGATACTCTGCCATTTTGAAATACAGGAGAACATCCTGCTCTGTATTTCGAATCCACATCTGAGCCCCATACTTTAGGGCAGCGGGCCAGCCCTGTCCTTTCCTGGGTACAGAAGGTGTAGACATCTGGGAAATACTCAGCTTTGGAAAGGACAGTATTCAAGGAGCAGAGCGTGTGTTTTGCCTAAGAGCTCACGTGTTTGGTTAGAGCCTGGTTAGAACCCGGGAGCCAGGAGGCAGTGATTCGGGGTTGAATGGTGAGGAAAGGCAGACTTCTGTACACTATTCTTTTGGGAACCATTCAGAGAGGAAGTTGCTAGGCTTGCCTTTAGTTATTTCCAGGGTCAGATAATACCTGGAAAAGCACACTAGACTGTGAGTGAAATAGTTCAGAATCTCCAAGGTGAGGAATTCAGAAGTTTTCCAAGTTACTTGATAAGTGTCCTTGACAAAACCTCACTGATTCCCCCAACCCACCATCAGATAAGCTACAACATATGAACTGTGACGGACACCCCATTGAACATTTCATTGTTTCAACCGCAGGAAGGGGCAGTCCCACTCTGTCTGGCGGTGGACTCATTCATTGTTCAGCCTCTTTCGCTTTCATGCTATCCTCCCTTCCATTTAACCTTTTACTCCTACATGAAGTATAAGCCAGTATTCGCTCATAAAACCCACAGCGGGTGGAGGAGAGCTCGTTCCCGTCATTGATGAATTCATTCCAACATTGGAGTGCCTACTTCATGCAGGAAATGCCCTAGATGCTGAGTGCCATTTCCTCTTGTTGACTTCAAGGATGTCATAAGCCATCTCTCACATGTCTCTTCTCCAGGCTCAGCCATTTAATCATTCTAGCCCTCATCTCTAGGTTGACAGGATTTCCACCTTTCCTTTTAAGTCACTTGACCAGTAGGTATTTATTGACTAATTGTATGTCCAGACTGTATTCAACGCTTTGAGAAATGCAGAAGTTCCATAGGATAAAACTATGGTCTTTTTGGACCACAGTCTTGTTACGTGAGAGAAAGAAAATTTTAAAAATAATTAAAAAAAAAAAAAAAGCAGAACTCTTAAACAATTAGGAACAAAATTGCATCCATCTGGCTTCATCTTAAGTGAAGAAAAAGAAGTTCCAAGGTTTCCAGGGAGGGTGGGATAGATCCTAACTTTGTTGAGGTAGGGATAGCACAAATAATAACCCCAAAATGCAGCATCTCTATTTCCAATCAAACAAGTGGATCTGGTCATTTCTCAATCCCAAAACCTCTGACACGAGGGAATAGTGCCCGTGTTAATTAAGATGCTTTGAACACCCTTGGGGTTGATTTTCAGTTGCGGCATCAGAACGAGGAGGAACGTTTTCGTCTCACACCTGTTGTCTACTCGGTGAACCCTGTTGAAAGCCTGCAGAAGGATCTCCACGTGCTGGACTCCCAGGGCCTGGAGAATTTGAGATTTGACCATTATCTACTAACATATGTTGGTGGCCATGTCCTTGCAGAGCTTACTCCCATGCCCATACGTCACCCCAGTCTTTCTGTCCCTCCTCCTCAGCTCTATCCTAACCTTTGCTCAGCTCAAGTTAGAGACCTAGGTTGTACTGATAAGATCTGAAGAGTGGATGGTCATTACTAGGGTTTCCAGGTGGGAATTCCTGCCCCTTCTCAGGACTTTTTTTCCGCTTTCCCGTTTCCAAATCATGAGAAAAGTGGCTCGGGGAAATCTGGAAAATTGGCTCCTTGAACCCAAGTGGTGGGTAGTATCGGCTGTTACTTTGTGGAAACAATTCATCTTGGAGAACAGAAAACAGTTTATATCTCGGGATTCGGGAATAGAAAAGCAAAAAAAAAAATTCCTGAGAACGGGCGGGAATTCCCTCCTGGAAACCCTAGTCATTACCAATTAAATAATGTCTGGAAGGAAGGGTCAGTTAAGGGTTAGTCATAGGGATACATGTTTTATGTTTTACAGCCCTTGGCTCATTTGGCTAATAGTCTGGCACTTATCTTTTTTCCTATGCCATGTCTCATCAGCAAATTATCTCCAATGTGCTGTAAATCAGAGACATCATATTATAAAAGAAGGAGGATGTGCTTTGGGATAACATAGTTTTCACCCCCACAAATCTAGTACCCATCTGACACCATACATAGTTATTACAATATTATTGACTATATTCCTTATGCTATACCCTACATCCCCATGGCTACTTTGCAATAACCAATTTGTACTTCTTAATCCTTTCCCCTTTTTTCACCCCCTCACACCCCCCCCAAGTGGCAACCATCAAAATGCTTTCTGTATCTATGAATTTGTCTCTGTTTTGTGGTTGTGTTTATTTTGTTCTTTAGATTCCATATATAAGCAAAATCACATTGCTTCTGTCTTTCTCTGTCTGACACTCCACTCAGCACAACACCTTTCAGGCCCATCCTTGCCACTGCAGATGGCAAAATCCCATTTCCTTACTTGACCAAGCGATATTCCATTGTATATATGGCTTGGGGCTACCTGCCAGCTCCATTAAGGTTCAGCCACTGATTAAGCCTTGTGAGGTACATGAGTTGGGTGAGGTAGGGTCTCAGGGAGTCACGGGAGTGGAAAGAGTTGTGGTCACTAGGTTAATGTAGACTCTGGTTTGGTGCCAACACTTAGCCTGGAGCTACTCAGCAGAAGGCTCAGAGCATACTGAGGCCAGTCACTGCCCTGCCCGCCTGGGTCCTCAGCCTCCAATAGTTTAAGAAAGAGTACAATGCAGGTGGGGCTTGCTGCTCCAGAGAAAGTGCCTCGGGCATTGTGTGAGTTGGGTGGGGTGGAGTCCCAGCTGAGTCAGCAGGGTGGAGCAGTGGAACTCACCAGGCCAATCAGATTCAGATCTGACCTATGGGGAGAGGGCTTAACATAGGAAAGATGGTGTCTACCTGCTGGCTGCACAGGAAAAGGACCCCACACAAGAAAAATGGTGACTGTTTTTTAGCTCTAACTCAAGCCACATACCTCAGTTTGACCCCCTTATACTTCTGATTCCTCCCACCCCCGAGTCACCATCCCTCTGCCAGAGCCCAGGGCGAGTTCCTGTGAGTGAGAGAGTATGTTCATGGGCTACTAAAGAGGACATTTGGGTTTCCCACAGCCTCTGTCCCATCCAGAGGGTCAGAATCCCTGCTGTTTTTCTCAGCCAGGTATTATAGGAGCTGCTTTTCCCAGAACTGCTACTCCTGGCTGGGGAGCCTGGTGTGAAGCTGGGTTCCCTCTGGGGGGAACCCCTGTGGCCGAGACATCCCTCTTGATTCTCATTCACCACATGGAGGTTTGGGGCCAGTCCGTTTCATGTCTCTGCCCCTCCTACCAGTGTAAGCATGGCTTCTTCTTTATATCCTTAGTTATAAAACTTCTGTTCAGCCACACTTCAGATGGCTCTCCAGGTTGATTGTTCTGTAATTTAGTTGTAATTTTAATGTGTTCACTGAAAGAAGCACGCACAGCATTACTCCGCTCCACCATTTTGGATCTCCCCAATATAGCTTTGGATTTAAATCCCAAATACATGTACTAGCTGTGTGACTTAGAAAATGTTATTTAACTTCCATAAGGTTCCATTTCCCCAACCATAAAGTGGAGATACTTTCTATCTCATGAGGGAGTTGTGAAGATTAAAAGAAAAATTATCTAAAGTAGCAACTACTGCACTGGTCACCCAGGCAATTTTCAATGAATCATAATGTCCTCTCTTCCTCCTTAATGTATTCTGTGGCTGGCAGTGAAAGGATACCAAGGGGTTGGTGGAATCCCTTTTCCATGTCTTTTTTCAACTGCCCCACTTGAAGCATCTCGTTCTGCCACTTTTCCATTTTCAAAGCTCAAGCTTAAACTCCATCTTATTTCAGCAACCTCACCCTGACCTTTCTTGCCTTATGTTCACAGTTAGACGCTTACACTTTCCTACACTCTGCTCACACTGATGTCCATGTCTTAGCCCTTGACCAAATTGTACGTTCCTTGAAGGCAGGGACTAAGTCTTCCCATAGTGTCTAGTCTAGAGCCTTAAGTATTGTTTGGCTATTTCATTACAAACAGAGGAGCCAAGATGGAGCCACGTTCTCGAGGCACCTTCCCCAGGTGGAAGCTAGCCCTCAGAACTAGATGTGGGGAGAAAGTTACAGCTTTTACATTCTCCACCTCCTTTCTGCTATGTCCTGGCATTAATACCAGTTTCTGCATCACTTTTGGCAAAGTAATTTAGAGAAGCTAAAAAAGCCCAGTTAAGCTTTTCTGAAGGCCGGAGGCAATGGAGATCAGCATGACTCCCTCTCTTTCTTGAACCAAACAAAATATTTTCACAGCAAACATGAAATCTTTCCTATTTTTTGCTAATGTTCTCCAGGTCTAGTAAAGCTAGCCATCACACTCCTTCAATCAAAATAAGCATCTTCCATTTTTCTCTTTACCCCACACTTGCACAGCATTTTTGAGTAACAATAAAGAATATGGTTATTTTATTCATTAATCATATGATTCCACTGAGCGCTTTCTGGAGAGTATGCAAATAAATTACAACCTTAACTTTACCCATCATTATTGATTAAACAGAGAGACACATAAAATATGTAAAGTTGACTGTTATGTTCTAATATTGTGCATGATAGTTGGAGGCATAAAGTATGATTACCTAAATACTATATAGGATCAAAGACATTTGATAAAGGGAAACTGAGTCACATTTATCTGGGAAGAGGAAAGAGTCATTTTTACTGGTCTAATTAACAAAACAAGAAAGAAGATGAAGCCCTCCCAGAGGAAATGTGCCTTTAACTGTCTCTTTAGCTTGTTGGTATAACAGACTATGATAGTAGTTGAGAAAGTCAGGGACCCTCTCCCTAAGGAAGCATTGTACATCTATAGACTCATGTGCAATTGTACTTAAAATTTCAGAGTGTCTGTATATCTGCTGAAGTCTATCCACAGACCGTGAGTCCTGATTTAAAACCCTTTGAGGCACTGGTGACACATAAGAAAGGTAGGAGAGGACAGTAGAGAGGGGCAATGTAGTCAGAGATGTTATAGCCACAAGGGTAAGAAGGCCTTTGAGTAGAGACTCCTAGCCCAGAAACACCATGTTTACCTTTTGTGATTCTGCTTCTTTAGCTCCAGGTCTAGGCGGTGTTAAGTGCATTGCTGATCAGTTGTCCTGGGGATACTGTATCCAGGCTTTGAGAAGTATCACTAAGGAAACCTCCTTTGCTCTTTTCCAGCTCCTCACAGCCAGTGACCTTGCAGCCAGTGACCTCAAAGGATTTCAGCCACAGGTAAGTTCCACTGATCCTTTTATGAAGTTTGGGAGATTGAAATATTCCATACTTTGGTCATGAGTAAACAAAATTGGCACTAGGGCAAAACCCCCCACCTTGGATTTCCAGCTTCTCTGACTCAAATGCCAACTTTAACAATGACCTTTTTCTTCTCTCTCAATATTTTATAGTAGGGGGGGGGGAATATAGACCAAGATGCACTTGAAATGTGTGGTGGTAGGTGATTTAGCTTAGAAAAGGGTTAAACCAAGGTGGCAGAGGATTGGGTGGGGCTGAGTTTCTCCCCTGTATTTCTCTTTTGGGGGGACAAGATGGTCATGTTTCTGTAATCTTTGTGTGCACATGCCTTGCAGTCACCAGTCTGGTGGCCTGGTTAATCTCCAACTCCTACAGAGACAGATGGTTGAGCTCTGCTGATCTTAGTTAGTTTTGCTGATCTTGGTTGGGAAATGGGCCACTATTCTCTCTGGCCAGAATGCTATTTGGAGGTCGCCATGAGCAAACCACGGAGAGAGTACAGGCAAGGGCTCTCTGGGGACCTCTTTGGCAGTGGGGAAGATGGAAAATCACCCTCGTCTCTGAAAGGGCACTTACTGTTTACACACATACACATAAGCACCAATACACATTCACACCAGGCACACAGAAGTCCCTGTGTTCCCCATTGACCCAGAGCAGACAGAGCATGTATCTAAAGGGAGGGAAATCCAAGAGTGAGAGCTGTAGTGCTGTGTACTCGCTCCTGTCCCCCTTTCCTCCTGAACCTTTCTGTCCCTCCTCAATTCAGGGCTGCCTTACGGGGAGATACATCTGAGCTCCTGGCAGAGAACTTCTGCGGGTAGAGCAATTAATTTTCGAATATCAAGGATTGCATATATTTGGGAATGTTTTCTTCTTTAAATATGTTTCACATCCAAGAGCTCACTGTGCCCTCACTACACTTCTTCTATGTGGGGTATATCTTGTGAGCTCCTTGTACTGCTAGGGAAACTGAGGACCAGAGTCCTGATGAGAAGTGGCCTCGAGTCACACAGAGAGCTAGGGACAAGGACGGAGAGTGGGGAATGAGAGGCTCCAGGGAGAGAATGAACAAAATAACAGGCCCCTCTGGTGAGAGTCAAAGATAAATCCTTGTTCCAGTTCGGGGGTGTTTCGGTCATCAGCCTGTTGATCCTTCTGCCTGGGATATAATGAGGTTTTGGAACAGGACATCAGCAAGCCTATTTGACAACTATGGAAAACGGGTAATTAATTAAAGTACTTATATTCACATAGTCACACAAACTTCCAGGGGAGCTCCGGGAAGGTAAAACAAAAACAAAAGAAAATCAGCGTTTGCCCATATCCCACCCACCTCCCCACTTACCTCACACACAGCAGCCTCTCAGCTAAAGATTTATTTTTGTCTGAAGATTTATAAAAAATAAAGGGAAAAAGGGCTCTGCATGATGCTATTTTGGGGCTTGAAAAGGGCACATAATGGAGGCTGAGTTGATGAGTTTATGGAAGGTGCCTGTGTGTGTGTTGTCATTGTTGCTTTCTGAGGCGATCATATTCTCTCCATGTTTGTTGAGCCACATTTCTAGATATTACATGTGAAATGAACTGTAAAGGGATGTGAAAGTTTGATGTATTTGGGATGCCTCCATAACATTCAAGGCCATGATCCTAGAAAGGCAGCTTCCCTGCTCCCCCCACCCCAACAAGCCCACAGTTGCTGGTACAGATGGCTCACTCCCCTGGTTCTGTCTGACCTTTCCACATTATTCCATTTGTGTGTCATCCCCCCAAGGCTGGAAGCATAAATCCATATTTTTCACTCCTCAGGATGTGTGTTCTTGAGGCCAGGAAGCGCTGGGAATCTCGTGGCCGTCGTGTCATGCCCAGATCAAAGTTAATTCTCCAGTGTTATTCCTTAATCAGGAAGGCCCTGGTGTGTGTCAAGTCAACACCACCCTTTGGGTGCTTTTCCACATAGAAACAGAATGCTGCCCATATGCTTTGGGCTGCCACCTCCACTCCCACCCCCAGCTTCACGGCACCAAATTGTTGGCTCCTGTTGTTTTTTTCCCCTTCTCTCATTGGGTTTCAGATGAAACTGAACCCCACACATCCCGTTGTCCCCAGTAATTCATGGGCGTGTTCCCTTCCAGGAACTGTGACTGACTTTCAGGAGGGAAACTCAACTGAGGACCCCTCTTTGGGATAACTAATCAGGCCTGTCCGCTTTCACACAGTCCACACTTATTACTTGCCAGTAAAAGGTCTGTGTGTTTTTCTGTTTTTTTGTTTTCCCTTGATGCCTGATCCTGCTGCAGTCTCTTAGGGAGAAGAGCCATGATTTCCTCACTAATCTTTGATGACTCTCAGCGTTGAAAGTGTGGCCAGGGAGAGCTATATTGGGATGGACTGTTGTTTCTTTGTCTGCCTTCCTTTCTGCATCCAGGTAGACGGAGGAGGGCAAGGAAGTGCCTATTGGCCTTTCTCATCGTGATTATTGGTCTGCAAAGTAACGATGCTCATAAGTGGAAAGAAACACATTACAGGTGGAACCTGATGGCTGATGCTAAGGTTCTAAGGCTTGTAGTTCACTGTGGGAGTTCTTCCCAGGCTGGTGAGCTTGGCCTCTGGACTACGCAAGGTAGAACCTTCTTCTAGAGTCAGGCCTGGGGCTGATAGGTGGCTACTATTCTCAGCCAGTTTTAAAGGAACAAATGGGAAAGTTTCTGAAATTCACACTTAAACTTTCACTTTGGTTTCCCCCCCAAAACACATCTTTCATCTTCAAGATCCTGTTATTCTTGCCTTTTGAGGGAACAGACACACTTTAGCCCCTGCTTTTTGGTGTTTGGGTGACTGGAAATGAATATCCTCCTCTCCCTTTGCCAGACCATGCCTCTCCACCTCCAAAAAGGAATAAAAGCAGACATTTTATTCCCTTTCATAGAAGCACAACACTCACATGCTTTTCTCTCCATGTTTCTTTTTATTCCATTTTTCCCCTCATTGTATTATAAAAGCTATACGTGTTCACTGTAGAAATTCAGAATGAGTAGAGGTGGTCAAAAAGTACAAACTTCCAGTTGTAAAATACGTAAGTCCTGGGCATGTAATGTACTTTCTGCAGCTGATTTAACTGGCCCTATTATTAACTACAGTGACTGTGGTTAATAATACTATATTGTATATTTGAAAGTTGCTACAAGAATAGATCTTAAAAGTTCTCACCACAAGAAAAATAATTTGTAACTGGGGTGGTGATGGATGTTAATTATAAAAAACTGTTTGTTTTTTTCAAAGGAAATTTGGAAAAACACAGAAGAACTTAAGAAAAAAAAAAATCTCCTGTTATTTCCCAGAAATATAGATAATGACATTTGAGGAATACAATCTTTGTTGTACATAGACATACATGGATGGATTTTTTTAAAAGTTGACATGCTATTTTTGATGCTTTTTTTTGTTACCTTCTTTCTTGTTTGTTTGCATGCTTCCCATGTCACTGGAAACGCTTCTAGCAGCTGGCTATTTTTGTCTGGTTGCAAGTACCATCGTTTATTTACCACTCCCCTCTTGTTAGACATTCCATTCCTTTTGCAGGCTGAGCTCTGCAGAAGCAATCCAAGGCAAATGCTAGATCCCGGCCCCACATCTAGGATACAAATAGCATCCAAGGCTCCTTGGCATTTATTTCTTCTTTGTTTCTTAGTTCCCACAGGGATTCAAAGTTTGCTTAAACTTTGCAGTAACGTGTCCATGTGGGTATGCCCACGGGTGTTTGTGCACATGCTTACAAGGGCCCAGCTGGGGATGTGGTGAAGAAATAACCACACTGGTTCATGGAAAGTGACCTTTCAAAGACCCTTCCCCCACTGACTAAAGGACTTGGTCCTCTCCTACTTGATCAACTCTTCATTGTCTCAGAGAAGAGGCTACTTCTTTTAGGAAAAATGAAGTTTTACTTCAAGTGTGCCTCATGATAGGATTTTAGGGAATAAGTGCTGTTCTATAAAGAGTGGCTATTTGTAAGGAATTTCTAAACTGTCTGTTGCTATTATGGCCAAGGATACATTGTAGTAAAGGGTGGAAGAGAGTAAATCAGGACACACAGGAAAACATTTTTCAATGTGGAGAGAACCAGGCATTTAGTCCCAGAGTTGCCATTTCATTCAAAGGCCGCCAGGGAGACCATTATGCAGGGCTTCCTGCTGTGCCCAGACTCTAACCTCAGAATTTGACAATTCTGGAATGTTCTGCCACTAATCTTAGCTCTGTGACCCTGGGAAAGTTACCTAATGTCTTTAATCCTCATTTTCTTTATTAAGCAAAAAGTTGTGCAGTTTACCTCCTAGGTAATTGTGAGACTCAAAGGAGACAATGCATGTGAAAACAACTTAGCGCAATGCCTGCCACATACAGTGAATTTCATTTCTTCTTCTGCTAGGGATGTACTGGTTAAATTATTTAAGGAGAAATTATATCTATATAGGGCAAGCAGGAAAGTCTTCCAGGTGGAGGTGTCATTGTACCTGGGCCAAGGTAGATAGGTGAGAAGGAAGTGAGGTGGTGAATTTAGTCCAAGCAGGGGAAACCTGGATGAAGGCCAAAAAAAGGTGGAGATGCTTGGGTGTGCTGTATAGACTTGGAGTGGTCTAATTAACCTGGTTTAGAGGTAGGATGGTGGGAAATTAATTGCAAATTAGGTTGGGGCCAAATTGCAGAAGTTTTTAAAAGTCTGTATGAAGAATTGAACTTTTTTTAAAAAAAATTAACTATTACTGAAGTTTTCAAACTTACCCAAAAGAAGGCATAATAGTATAATAAACCTCCGTATATTATCCAACTTCTATTATGTATTATCCAACTTCAATGATATGCTGCTAAAAAAAAGCCCTGATTTGTATAGCATTTGCCCATTTCTGTGGTGTAAATATCTCCACCACCACCAATTTTAAGCTGACAAAGGTTGTAACAACCTGTTTGACAGTCATCCTTCTGCAGCCGATCTCACTGGCCATGAGCAAACCTCCGGGCCAGCCTCAACCATCATTACCGTTTTCCAACCTTACTTCATGTATACTCACAGCTACTTTTGCTTTTAATTTTAATCTTCGGGGAATGTTAAATAAAATCCCAGTTATCATGTCATTTCACTTATAAATACTTCAGTAAACTTCACTAACTAATGAGAGCTTTTTAAAAAAATACAAACACAATGCCATTGTCACACCTATCAAAATGAATAGTAATTCCTTAATATTTTCTAATACCCAGACCATATTCAGATTTCTCTGATTATGGTAACATGTCATTTTACAGTTGATTTGTTTGAATAAGGCTTGAGTTCTGATTTTAACATCCATCTGAAGAAAATGGAACCATTAGAGGTTTGAGGGTGGACAACTATCAGAATTGTGATGAAAGAAGATTATGCCATAGATTGTAGGAGTGATGAAATGAAGAGGGGGCCCAGCAATACTCCTGATACTTGGTCGACAGGAGAAGTACTAGAGGATGATGTGAGGCTGGTGTCCGTGGTGCTGTTACTGAGGGGACAGATGCCAGAGAAAGTCTGAGGGCAGAATCATTGGACCCGACAGCTGCTTGACTGATTGGAGAAACAGGGATAACCATTAACCAAGTAGGGGGCCATAAAGCAGTGCAGGTTGAGGAGCGCAGTGTTCGACCCTGGATAAAAAATGATCGTAGCACCATGTTCAAAGGATGAGGGCTTTGTTCTTCCTAAAGGAAGAACATGTTCCATTTACCTTGAGCCCCATACTCAGTTCTATTCATAGATCATCAGAGGACATAACTATCTGCAAAATATCTTGGGCTCCATGAGTCTTAACCCAGTAGTTTTTAATGCAGGAACCCCAAATATTTTGTGAAGATGAGCTACATTTTAGAAAGGTATGACCATGGAGTTTCTGAGTAGAACAAATCCTAGTTATGTTCATCTCCCAACAGAGAAGACAGGCTGAAGCAGAGGCGGGACCATGGCAGTAGCCTATGGATTGATAATGTTCTGTGTTTTTGATTGCTACAGATGGGGGCTCCTACATGGAGAAGCAGGACAGGTTGGAGAGTTAGAGGCTCTGACAAGTCCTGTCTTTTTATTGTGAACCCCCTGAGGTCCCAGGTTGCTTGTTCTTCTAGGGCTGATCAGGTGTTTTCCACAGAATCACCATTATCTGACTCTACTCCAAATGAGCACCTGCTGCCTACACGTTCAGCATCAACAGTTATAAAGACGGAAATGGAGCTCTGGATTTTGCAGAGCATTCAGCCCCTGCTGAGCTCAACAGGGGCTGGTGTTAATACATCCGCACACTGCCTTGGGTTGAGTGTACGTATTCTGAGGACTTATGGAAACTGTGCTATCTGCCAGAATGCAGTCTTTGAACTTCACGTGCATTATCTCATTTAATTTTACAAGACCTTTGTGAAATCAGGAACATTATTATCCCCATATTACAAGTAAGCACAGAGCGGTTAGTCACAAAGTCCAGAAGTGGCAGAATTAAGATTTGAACTCAGGTAGTCTGGTTCCAACATCTGTTGGATTCTTAACCATTTCTGGTATGCCACCTTGAACTAGAGCTTATCCCCACTGTTATGATAATTTACACCCAGGCTGAGCGCTGATAAGACCAGACAAGCAGCCTCACCTTCACTTCGGTACATTATATTGAGTTTTCTTGATCTTTGCCACGTCCCAGAAGAAAGCAGTTCATACATCGCAGAGTAATAGACAGAATTAATGCTGAACATTTTGAATTCTTCCATCTTGGCAAAGAATTTCTATTTTCATTCCCTTCCTTCCCAGACTCCCAACGGGAGAATCATGGTGGTGGTTGCCTCTTCTACATAGGAGGAAAGAGTTGAGGCAGAGTGTGTGGATAGAGTCCCAGAGAGCAGTTTCCAGGCTCTCGGCCTCACATGGAAAGGTGCTGGCTCAGGTAGTAGATGGCCATCAGCTGTAACCAGTTAGCCATTGGCCACTGATATAAATGCCGTGGCTAAGCTAGCAAGTCCGGATTGCAGCTAGCAAGTGGGGTTGTTTGTTGCCAGAGAAGCGGACAGCGGATTGCGCATCGTGTGGAGCCTGCTTCCTGTATCTCCAACCTAGCCACCAGCGAGACTATAGTGATATGACTCCCCTATCCATGGCTCCACAGGTCTTCCTTTTTGGCCTCACCATATCCTGCGTTCTTATGCGGGGAGCGGGAGCAGAGACCCGGCATGACACAGAGGTAGGCAGTGTAGCCTCTCATCTAAGGACCACAGCAATGAGAACACACGTTGGCTTGTTTGAATTTTCCACATAGTACCTACAATGCCATTTTTGGGAAGAACTACCCCAAAGAAAGACAGTGTATAAGTCCTGCTACTGGTGCTTGCTTACCCCCTCCCTCCATTTCAAAACAGAAAGAACGAGAGAGAGAACACCCAAAGCTGTGGTCCACAACCTTGACTGCAGATGGGAATTATTTGGGGAGCTTATGAAAATTACAGGAGCCCACGACTAACGCCATTAACTCAGTCTGGGTGTAGTCTGGATATGGGTGTTTTCAGAAGCTCCCCAGGATCTAAATCAACCTCCTCATTTTGGGGGGGGAAAAAAGACTGCAGCACAAAGGAAGTCTTGAAGAGGGGGGAAGGGAAAGGGTTCCACATTCAATTAGTGTCTCCTCTGTGTCAGGAATGTGCCATGTGCCTCTTGTTTCCTGGCCTCTGAAACCCCCCACAGCCCCCTTATCAGACATATTACTCTTCCCTTTTCACCAAGGAGGAAACCATGGTCCAAGTGGAGGAAGTATGGCTAAGCATGGATTCTGTAAAGCCTACGCCTGTGCTCACACCCTGCTGTTCCCACTCAACAGCTGAGATTTTCCCAGTATTTTAAACAAGCTCATGGAGGTGTTTGGGGTTTATGTCTGCCTGTGCTTGACAGCTAGACAGTTTTTCTGGATTCTAAGAAATATCCCCCCAAAAATCCAGCTTTATGACACTAACCCAAGAGAGAATGCGTTTGGAATACACCACATCCCCTGACTTCAGGGCTCGTGAGGTTGATCCCAGGAGCCTCCTTGCTCAGTTTCTTCTTTGGTAAACCTGTGACTTTTCCTAAAGGCCGTCTTCAGGCTTCCTGTTATCTTTGCTCCCTGGTTCAGTATTGTTCAGAGCGTGCACTGCAGACTAGTGCTGGCTTGGCAACACTGGTGTGTTACTGGTCCACAATGGGATAGAAGCATTTAGAAATAGTATTCAGAAACTTTTATAGCAACTTGATGTTTCCATAATATCCAAGCATGTGATCATTTTCCAACTAATATAGCTTTATAATATTTTACCAAAGTAACCATACAATAATATGGTTTGGGGGAGAAACATCTGGTTAGTCACCAAAAATCATTTGAGAAGCTCTGTTCTAATTATGCAGTTTGTGAGTTTTACCAAAATGGTACCGTGTTGCCCCCAAAATAAGACCTAACCAGACAATCAGCTCTAATGTGTCTTTTGCAGCAAAAATTAATATAAGACCGGGTTTTATATTCTATAAGACCCGGTCTTATTTTACTATAATTATTATATTAATTTTTGCTCCAAAAGACGCATTAGAGCTGATTGTCCAGCTAGGTCTTATTTTTGAGGAAACACGGTATGATCACCACTCGTGTTTTTGTTGGCCTTCTTCTGTGAGCTTGTGTGAATATATTTGTATTATGAATAATATTCCCCCTCAAAAAAGATGGCTACACCTATAAAGGTGTCTTTCTGGCTACTTGTAGGATACCTGTACAAAACATGAATCTTTTCCTATAATTCCTAAGGCAACCCACTTAACTGTTTTTCCTACTAAGCAGGGACATCTGTGACAAGAGTAGAACATTTTTAACAAAAAATATTTGCTCACATGCATACACATACCTAGCATCAAAACCCAATCTGACACTATTACTTTTTTTACATCATTTCTGCAGCTTCATACTATAGGTATATCTTTTTTGCACTGCCTGCCTTAATAGTGTTATTAGTGAGATATATATATATATATATATATATATATATATATATATATATATATATATGTGTGTGTGTGTGTGTGTGTGTGTGTGTGTATATATGTGTATATATATATATGTATATATATATATACACACACACATACATATACATATATATGTGTATATATATATATATATATATATATATATATATATATCAGCATTAGTATCTGGTCCTGGAAAGAGAAGTTCTCCAGGTGTTTCCAGAGTGTCTATCCTTTCAGTGGAATACTCTGACGTCTTAAAGTTCTCCTGGGATACTAAATCTCTCTAGAATTTAGTGAATATTCTATTTCTCCCAAGATGTCCTGACCACCTTAGGCCCACATGCAGGTTGGCCCAACTTTAAATAAATTAACGTACAGAAATTCACACCAGACAAATTGCTAGACAGCAGGTGGGTGTTGGGAGAAGAGGGGTTATTCATATGCAAAAAGATTTTTCCACTTTCTCAAAGGAATCAACATAAGTTAACTCTAATAGTGCATATAAAAATGATTTAGCCTTTCAAAACCTGAATTATGTTCAACTTTTCAAAATAGAAGTATAAATGCAGTGAGGCCAACCAATGGGGATTAACTTTTAATATCATCCTCTTCTCTTTCAACTATACTTTTTCACCTAAAATGAAAACAAAACAAAGCAAAAAAACTTAGCAACAAGGCTATAGGATTAGGTGATTTCTGTGATCCCTTGAGACTCAAAATGTTTAATTCCTCTGTCACTTCTTCCACGATTCTTCATGTTTCTAGTTTTCTACTCTTGTTTTTCTCTTCAGTCCTTTTTGTAAAGAGGCCTCAATTTGAGCTTTTTAAAAATCATCCTATAATTCTGCTCACTCAAGGCCTGGGGTCATTGACATTTTATATGATATTTCTCAAGTATCTGTGTTGATTATTGGATTGAGTTAGTGTCAGATTTCCCATGTCTACATTTTAACATGATGCATATCTTTGTTCTGTACATTTTTAGGTATAGGAATGACTCACATACAGAAAATGCAAATTCACAAACCACCTGTAGGACTGGAAAGAAGGTATCTCCTTCATAAATTCTTTAAGTAGGATAGTTTCAAACCTACCTCCTAAGAATGAAGGCCCCCCCTCTCCAACACATGAGCAAGATCGCTTTTGAAGTTCTTTGCAACCCTACTTGCCCAGCTCACATTTCTACCCTCTTGTCCTCCCACCCATCTACCCAACCCCTTTCCTACTATCTTGCACCAAACAAAAAGGATCGATTGAGAGGTGTAAGAGACCCCCCAAGAGAGGAGCCCCTCCTAGTGGAACAGCTTGCAGCTCTCAAGCAGCACCTTGCAGCCATCTGCTTCCTTGTGTTTGGAGGCTGGATAAAGTCTCCAAACAGCCCCCACCACAGTTTTCTGATATTTCCCTGATAATGATTACCCCTTCCCCCCCTCCAACTCTTCACATGATCTTCCTTCTTCATCTCCTACCTTCCTAAAAAATGTGTCTCAGAACCTCCGGCAGAACCATATTACCTGTTGTATTTCCCAGAAAATAAGACCTAACCGGAAAATAAGCCCTAGCATGACTTTTCAGGATGACGCCTCCTGAACATAAGCTCTAATGCATCTTTTGGAGCAAAACTTAATATAAAACTCGATCTTATTTTCGGGGAAACACGGTACCAACAGGTGTCCCAAGCCAATGACGCACAAAACAAAAAATAACTTGGTGGTGTCATTGTAATCTTTCCCACCAGATATCATAAAAATTGATGCTCATTTAGTAACATAACCTGAATTTCTCCTACCCTGCATTATCTAATCATTAACACAGAGAACATGTCCCATTACTCTATAATTGAAGAGTTAAAAGCAGTGATTCTGGGCTCAAACTGCTACCGTTTCTCCCTGAAAATAAGATGGGGTCTTGTATTAATTTTTCCTCCAAAAGATGCAGTAGGGCTTATGTGCAGGGGATGTCATTCTGAAAAATCATGGTAGGGCTTATTTTCCCATTAGGTCTTATTTTCGGGGAAACACGGTAGGTTCAAATCACAGGTCTGCCCTGTACTTTGTGACCTTCATAAGTTATTGAACTTGTGGCTCAGATTCCTCATTAGTGAAAGAAGGTGGGGTTTTGAGAAGGATTGAATAGATGGGTCCAAAGGACAGTGTCTGGCATCTGGTAAGCACTTCCTAAATGTGTGCTATAATTCTTATTATTTGTATAAGTTACATAATTGAAATTGAACCTGGACCACTGAAGTTAGGGTTAGAGCACAAATTGCAGCTTTCCAAGACAATATGACTAGAATTTGGCATTATCAAAGAAGAAAACAAACAAACAAACAAAATAAACAGAAATCTAGGTCTTGCCTGATCTTTCTTCCAGTTTGAGGAATTGAAATGAAATGAGCAATTGAAATGAGCAATGGCAGACACTCCAGCCCTGTGAGAATAGCCATCAAAGAGGATGGAGGACAGACATGGGTGGGGATGAATAAGAGAAGGATAGGGACAGTTTGACCTAGAGATGAGCATATCCACAACTGCCTTCATTGATCACTCCCTTCCCTTATCACTGATGACCCTTTCTGATTAACATTTTATCTCTTTCCCGTGGAAGATGAATAGCTTATAAAGTATTAAAAATGATTTTAAACAAATGTATCAAGAGCTTTTTCAACCACCAGTTGAAATCCAGAACAGCTTGAGGGTTCTGGATTTTGAGGGACATCAGACTGAGATGGCACCTGCAGAATGGAGCCATCCTGGCTGCGCGACTCTTGTCTCCAGGTAGCCATCCATCACCCACATGCTGACAGGGCAAGTAACGTGCTGATGGGAATGAGATGTCTGTGCCCAGATACCAGCCATGTCTGTACTGTGAGAAAACAGAGCTGGCCACCTTTGGCTTCCTCGCCCTTCATCTGGGTAGGAACAGAAATGCCAAAGTTGGGAAAGGGAGGATGAGCACTGCTTAAAAAAAGAATCCGCATGCTTCCCGCCAAAAGTAGATGCTCAGTAAATATTTGTAGAACCCCTTCTAGGGATGCATGTATACCAAGAGTGAAAACAGATCTGATAGTTTCCTAATGCCTTCTGGCCTTGTGGTTATAATGAAGATGTCTCTATCACTTGTCTTAATTTTGGGTGCTAACAAGTTTTGTAAGCCTTTTTCAGGGCAACCAGATCTTGGGAGGCTTATGTCTTTCACCATTATTCTATGGTATTTATAGTAGGTGTGTTCAAGTACTTCTGGATTTGAGACTAGAAATACACAGCTTTGATTTAAATCAAAGTTTAATTCACCCGCCTCCGATCTATGGCATTATTGGCATCTTGTGAAAGGTGACTAAGGCATGGGGTCCTAAGAGAAGTAGGGAGAATGCTGTAAAAAGAAACGCCTGTGAAATCTCAGCCTGCCGGCGTCTGGAGAGACAGTGCGTTTCATTCTCAGTAAACTCCAGCAGAAAGGAGCAATCAGCTACACGGGAGCTGGACAAATTAAACGGCTGAGTATGATTTCAAAGGAGAGCTGGGGCAGCATCAGAAATTCACCATCAGCTGTAATAACGCCAATTACTTTGCCAATTGCAGATTCCATCGTGATGTGTTTAGTGCAATCAGGCATCGGACTCTTGCAGGGGCCTGATGGGTTTTGTTTACTCTGAATGTGCGAGTCTTCTGCACCCAAAGGCTTAGAGCTATGAGCGGCCTCCTCTTGTCCAGATTCATACACAGCTGAGGGAGATTATCTTGAGATGGAGACAGGAGCCGGCTGGGCAGATCCTGCTCCCCTTTCACTGGAGCATGCCCAGGATTTAAATACAAAGAGCACAGCTGGGTGTGGTAGTTCTTAGTGATGTGGCGATTTGCAGAAAACCTTTCTCTATGTAGATTACCCAACTAGTATTTCTTGATTACGAGTAGGGCTTCTTGGCATGTTGGAGAGTTGGACAGATCACCATTAAACAATAATAACAAACATGAAGCTCTGGGAGGAGAGAACTCGCCAAGAGTTCATTAAGCCTTAAATACTGACAAATGGGGACCGGGGTGGGGGGGTGAAGTACAGGGGCTTTCATTGTCCCCTTTGAGAATCATTTGGTTAGATGTCAAACATACAGATCATATCAAATATGGGAAGAGATCCTCAGAGAGGGAGATATCCCTCCTCCCCCCAACATTTTAGCAGGGGAAAGAAAATTTGGAAAGTGTACAGGAGCATTCATTTTCTATTTACATTTGGCTCTGTAGAAATGAATGGGTGTGTGGCTCCAGCTACACTGAGGAGTGAGCTGTGATTGTTCATTTACACTCTCAATTGAGGAAGGCTCTAATCATGGGCATTTACTGAGCGCTTGGGCCTGACTGACAGCTGGAGTGGAAGCTGTGTCTGTGGCTGCTGGGCATGCAGATGAAGAGTTAAAGGCTGATTTGATTCCACTTGTGCTCAGCTGTCATCTGAGGCCAGAGCCTGGAGGAGAATGGGAAGCTGTTCTCTTCCCTCCTCTTTGTGACAAGCAACCTTTGTGTCATCTTATTTTTTTTAACCTGCCTCTTCCTCCTTGGAGCAGACCATGCAGCCCCTTTGCCTGGGGAAGAAAGGATTCTTCCGAATTCAAAGGCAGCTGCCAGTGCTTCCAAGTGAGTGGCTCATCGGCTCACAAGCCCTCCCGTTCCCAGCTGCTGCCGAGGACTTTCTGCTCACAAGAACAGCATCAGGGCAGGTCCTCTTTTCTATAGGAAGGCAGGCATGAGATCAGGCGGGGGTAGGGGCTAGGTCCATAGCATCTCAGGTTAGTGTGGCAGGGCTCAAGCTATGGGCTTCTGCAGCACTGCAGCTAAGTCATTTCAGGAACGTGTGTGTATGTACACGCCTGTGTGTATACATGTGTTTATTTCCCCTAAAAGAGGTACTTCAACCAGTGCATTTGGTTTGACACCAGCCATTTTGCAGGCGGCAGCTGTTCAGATAACGTTCCTGGCTCTCAGATAAGAGGCAGAGCTTGTCTCCTTCGAACCCCAGGGGACAGAAACGGCCTCGGAAATCATGAGATAACATAGGAAGCATTAAATGGAGGTGAGGGCATCAAATCACGCCATGTGTACATCAGTGAGTCCACCACCAGTGGCCAAGGCAGCTGCCACATCTGGTCTCCTTGTCAGCATGACTTGGACAGCATTCAGAGATCTCCTTGTCTGTGGGGAGAGTCATGTGTTCACACATGAACTCAGAGCACGGCTCTGGCTTGGTGACACAGCCCCCACCACGACGAGCAGGGTATTCCAAGGTGCGTGCGTCCAAAGCATTCTCAGTGGGCTGTGATGGTGAGTCTGCCCCTTGGAGACTGGGTCCATCTCCGAATCACTGATGTAGCTCAGCGGTGAAAATAAACTCTCCTCTGGCAGCAAAGACTCTTCCCCCATTTTCATCTATAATATCTTTAAAAATGTGCATGCCACAAGCGGTCCAGCATTTTAAGAAACTCGGATCTTGAGCCAATCTTACTGATTCCTCTTTCCTTAAATATGTATCAGTCTAAATGAGCTAATTAGGATGTCTGGACATATTAATGCATCTCCACAAGGTACGGGACAATCTACCAAAAGTTATGGCCAGAGAGATTTTTTAAGAAGGTATTTTATTCCGTGCACTTGTGGAATGAATAGGGTCATGCTGTAAACCTATACACAGGGTACAAAACAATGAAAACAGTTTATATTTATGTAGCAGTTTTATGTACCTTCTTATCCTGGGTAAGCACCAGAAACGTGAAATAAGAGAGGATAATTAACTCCATTTTACAGAAGAAAAAGTAGAGACTGAGGCAGATTGAATGATTCGCTCAAAGTCCTCAGCATTTTAGTGGTAAAGTGACAACAGTGATTCACCAAGACCTCAGTCTCCAAAACCCCTTTTCTTCTTTGTTCTTTGCCCTCTTGTCCACAGATGTAAGACAGGGGGTAGCCAGTATTGTGTACTGATGGCATCTCTATACATTTCTATTTTACCTATAGAAGAAGAGATTTAGAATTTCTGCGAAACTAATTGTTCCCCAAAGGAAAACAAGAACCAGCGGGAGTTGGTTGAAAGAGGTAGATTTCCAGTTTATTTGGGAAGAATTTCTCAGCAATGGAGGAGCTTGCTCTTGGGTACCTCTTTAGCACCTCATCTCTGGATGCTTCTGAATAGCATCTGAAGGGAAGGCATTATGGCACAGGGGTTTCTTCAGAAGCAGGTACGTGAGCTGACACTGAAGCTTAGTGTCAGCACTTGCTAGCTCTGTGACCCTGTTCAAGTTAGATAACTTTTCTGAGCCTCGCTTTTCTCCTACATGCAATGGAGGGGGCAATATTCAGCTCACCTGATGTAAGAATGATAAAAGACGTGTATGTAAGGGACCTAGCACTTTGCCTGGAACCACATAATCGTAAGACCTCTCCAGCTTAGTGTTTCATTGCATCGCACGTGATTCCTGTCCCTGCCACCCTTTCTAAGCAAACAACCTCTGCACAGGTGAGAAACATCAGCCCAGAAGCTCCTTCCAATGGCAGCACTGGAGGCCAAGGGGGCCCTGGTCCCCACTCCCAGGGTCCTGGCCCAGAATCTTTTAAAACTCACTTTAGATTCAGAAACCAGAAAGTCATTGGAAAAATGGAATTGTAATCTCCTCAGCAACTCTGACTAATTCACAAGTATGCCATTAGGGAAATAGTTTTCATGTTTGCCAAAAGATGATACATGGAAAATGTGTCAGTGATGAGGCTCTTGTTCATATAAAACTTCTTCCAATCCATTACGCTGGACCCTGCTGGCATCTTGAAGAGGTCTTTCCAAAAATACATGTCCTGGGTAATCTGAGTCCCTCAGTATGTCATGGGATAAGTGCCTAGGTGTGTGTCTCAGTTTCTTTATGGCCTCAGATGACAGCTTAGCACAAGTGCAATCCAATCAACCTTTAGCTCTTTGTCTGCACCTCCAGCAGCTACAGATACAGCTGTCGGTCATGCCATGTGTCTCCGTTTCTTTACGTACCAAGGGGAGGGGTATGCTTGAAGGAGGCCTAAGAAGCCTTCCAGCGCTAACATTTTCTCCTTTTCCATTCCATTTCATTCCTTTCCATTCCTGTAGAGTTCAGACTTCCAGAGACTGTAAAGAATATAAATGAAGGATTTTACGAATAGGCATAGCTCTTCCATAGCTCACTGCTTGAAGCGTTGACTACTTAAATCTTTATTTACTTTAAGATGTTCCTTAACCCACCTGGATCAAAGCCTTCCCCTTGCATTTTTTGACGCTTGCATATTTTTCCTAGTTGGATAGTGTACTTTTCTATTCCGATGTAAAAGTGGTTTTCATTTAAAACAAAAAGAGTGTGCTTAGACTCTGCAGCCTTCAGATTGACACAGATGCCTTATGTAGGAGTGCCCCTATCACCTTTCAGGTGTACTCGATAAACGTCAGCATCTATCAGAGATACCGAGAAGACCTCATCGGTGGGAGTTTTGTTAGCTTGGCAGCCACTTCTTTTGTAAGATTACTGAACTGAACCTCACATTATCATTATTATTATTAGTTAAAAGAAAGCTAAATACTCTATTTGATGTCACACATAAATGATAGCTTTCTAAAGCCCCCAAGAGCTTCCCACTGAGCTCTTCCAAAATGACTTCCTAACTCCTGGAGAAGGATCTACTCACTCTGAATTTAGCCGAGATTCTGGCTTACAGTAACTCTCAGGAGCTCTTGTCAATTGAATGAATAAATTGGTTAATGAATGGGTAGTGTTAACGTGTGGTATTAGGGAAGAATTGGGGGGAGATAGAATTGAGTGTGAATTTTGTTCTCCCTTTTTTAGTAGGTGTATGATCTTGAGAAAATTACTTAACTTCAGCTTTCTCCTTTGTCAAGGGGGGACATGAACTCCCTTTGAGTGTTATTGGAAGGGTTAGAAACGATCGATGTAAAGTGCCTGATACCAGGTAGGTGCGCATTAAAAGGAAGCTTTGTAAATCTCCTACCTCATGCAGTGCCTGGCGCCCAGTGGGCCTTTAGGAAGTGTTTGATGACTGAAGAGAGCCCAGCACCATTCATCTGAGGCCACAAGTCATTCACACACAGAAATTACATCGCCTTCATCTAATGGGCTGCTGTTCTCAGCTGGGGAAGTCCCCAGTCTCCTGGTTGGCACATTGGCCCAGCCAACCAGGTGAGTACAGCTCTCTCTGGCTATTCTGAGCATAAACAAGATTATCAGGGTATTCTTTTCTTGACTAGACACTCCTACCCTTAGCGCAGAAAAGGCTGTTCTGACAATGAGATGACAGAACAGAGGGTTTTTCCCTGTTCTCAGCTGCATTAATGTGGTGGAAAAGCGAGATGGAATGTGCAAAGGCTGGGGCCTAAGGCCGTGACAGGTCTTCAGGATAAGAAGACAGGAATAAGAACTGGCTAGGATTTGTTGTTCTAGGGTGAGCACCCGGGGTGGGTACAATTCTCAAACCACTGATATAAGGAGAAAGCACAGGCAGAAAATCTAATGATCCAGGGGACAACTATGTACAGGAAGCCATGGGCTTATCCAAGCAGGGGCAGAACAGAAGGCTGCCAAAGGTCTAAACAGAGGTGGTCAAACAAAGATCACACAGAAGTGGCAGCAGAACATCCAATTGCAAATACCAGGAACTCAGTCTCCAAAACCCAAGGAAGGGCTCAGTAAGAGGATGATAAGGGTGCAAGACAGTAGAGCCAAGCTAGGAAAGATCTGGACCAACGAATAAGAAATACCATTTTCTGGGCTCAGATAAGGAACTTACACATTAGAGGAGTGTCCAGTCTCCATCCCAGATGAAAGGCAGTCCAAGCCCCTTCTTCGGTGGAATAGTCCAGAGTTCTGGTCCTGCTCTGCCAGGAAAGATGATCAGTTTCTATACCGAGCTCCCACTGAGTTGAGTCGTATAAGTCCAGCCTGCAGCCTTCAGTTAGTGAGAAGTAAAGCGAATGCAACTCAAACCAAGGGTTTGATTCCCTTGTGAGCCAGTTAAGGCTTCTCATATGAAGGTACCTTAACAACTTATCAAATGTCACATATGGGCCATTTTTAGAGCACACTCAAGGGTTTTGTTTGGGTCAGTGCTTGGAGGAACTATTTTCCAGGATCCCAAGAAGTAGTGCTTCAAAGCTGATACTGTTCTCTCTATTATTTAGCTAAAGAGTTATCGTCCCTGAAACCTCGTGAATTGAATTGGTACCAAAATGAATAGGCTCTCCATTGGTGCAAAATAAAAAGTTATATCGCAGATAAAGGAGCTTTGTGCTTTTATTAAAATGGTGACAATCAGCCTGTTCACTTCCTCAGACTTACCTTGTCTACTCAAGGTCTAATACCCCTCTATTATGTTTATCCTTTGTGTGGACTTTTATGCGCAGTGACTGTCATTGACATGGCCACTGAAGATTAATAACATTGATGCCACCGACAGCTTACCCAAGGGTTTGGAGCATAGAAACTGACTGATAGAAAATTGGAGGTTCAAGAAAAAGGTACAGAAAAATAGGGTCTAGTAATAGTTGACAACCAATCCTTCTTGAGGTGTCAAGTCAGCTCATTGCTTTAATTTTAAGACCTCCATTTGAGGGCTAGAGAAGTGGCTTCATCTATGTCCCAAGCGGTGCCTCCCAATTGTCTCCCAGAGGTGTAAGGTGTAGTGGCAACACACCTGACCACTCACCAGCAAGTGGAAGCTTCTTTCTCGCATACTTTTTTGATTCTGAAAAATGAAGAAGAAAAAAAAGATCCAGCAAACTGATTTCATTTACCTATAGGCCTTGATTGGAAAGTTGAATATGTTCCCTAACAAAAATCTTTTCCCCTGTTATTTTAAAGCCACACCCCTCCCACCTTGTAATCTTTCAGCATTTCAAAACAGAGATAATTTTGAGGATATTTTTATGGTTTTTCTGATTCTTTCCATAATCTCCAGGAATAACGGTAGGCCTCAGTGGCTTTAAAAATGTTTTGTTTTCTTGCCCAACTAGGAGGAAAAGAATCAAAAGAGAAAGTTGATTTTGTCCTGAGATGTTAATTCTTCCTCAAGACTATCATCAAAGCCTTATTTATCATCCCTATTCAAGCCTGTCCTAAAACCAATCAACAACTAAAAAAGAGAAAAAAAGACCTGATAGACTAACTTAGACTGTTTCGGTGTTCTGTGGAGCTCAGTTTGGTCCCAGTTATTTGGTGGGTGTACATGGGACTCATAAGAAATACTGTGTCTAGATGCTCACGCCATCGTCTGTTCTGGTGACCTACCTCCCAGCATCACTAAGGAGGTATTGAGGTAGTGACAGTCTCCCAAATATAAATGTACTGACTGCTTTGTTAGAAGAGCTGACACCTAGATTCTCATTTGTTACATTCTGCTGTGAGGGTCCTAACAGATTGCTAAATTAAACTGTTGAGACAGGGCCTTTTGCTACACAGTTCACCCAGGGTAGACTATCTATATGTCTGTGTACGCATAGAAGGGACAGATAAAGGTCATGGTAGACGTTGACAATCCATTGCCATCTATGTGGAGAAGCCCCATTCTGCAGTTTTCACAAGTAATTGACCATAGAAATTCTTCTGAAATTCCGATTTTTCTGAACATTTTCTCCCTTTTTAATAGTATAAATTTTTCCCAAGCTTTAAATGGAGGCTTTGTCATTTTATGCTCTTATTGCAGTAGTGATAAGTCTTTATGTAAAAAGTAGGTTGAGAACACCTTTGTAAAACATAGAGGGGCTATTGATTTTCTATGTTACCAGATTCTTCTGCATTTGGTGTTTTCCCAGTCTAAGAGGTTATCCTATTTTTCTCTACCTGATGAGGAAACTTTAGCAAGATGGGGAAGTGACTTCCACAGGAATCTTCTTCGAGGTCAAAAATGGAGCATTCTGAGATATTTGGGTAGATCCTAGTAAAATGATATATCCTCAAGTTATTGGAGATGTATGTCCAACTTTCTCTATTTTTTTTTTTTTTAATTTAGGAACATCCTCTCCCCAAAGTAGCCTAAGCCTACATCTGGCAGAAAAAAGATGAAGAGGTGACCTACAGAATATAACTTGTCCACCTTATCTTACATTTGGGATTCACTTGGACTTCTGATTCCAAGTCTAGGGTTCTTGGCAAATACAAAATGCTAAAGCATTTGTCATGGAGAGGCACATCTCAGAAAAAAATAAAACAAAAGCACTAGAAACACTCACATATTCGATCATCTGTGTTTAATCTACATTTTAATCACACATATTCAGTGAGCAAGTTGTATTCAGTGCCTACTGTTTGTAAGGCATTCAAGGAAACTGGTTTGAGAAACAGAACTTCAGTTGAATGGAGTCTTGATTTATTCATTTTCTTTCCTTAGATCCAGTTCTTAGGTGAATACATTCAGTTCCCTTGTATTTTCTTTACAGATGTGAGCACGGTTTTATACTATGGGGAATACCCAGGGGCCTGTCAGATCACAAGGTATGCAGAAGCAGAGTAAAATGAGTTGAATCTTGAAGATGGAGCAGGATTTTGCTGGAGAAGGGAGAGTGAACATCAGAGGAAAGAAGTTATAACCAATATGTATTATCTACTCTGGGCCAAACACCATGGTGGGCTTTTTATATTCCAATATGTTCCTTGTGCTCCTGGAGCAGAGATAGTCACGAATACCAGGGCCAGAGACAGACGTTAACCAAGTATGCACACACATAGTTTTAATTTTACTACTTCTTGCTGTGTACATCATTATATTTTTCCTCTTAATCCTCTTCTCCCTACCTGTCTTCCTGCTCCGCATCCAGCTACCTATGAGCATAAAGCAAGAGTGGAATAGATTGGGCCTCATTATAACCCAGCCTTGCCTTGAGTGGAAGTCATAATAAGGCTCAGCTCCAGCCACAGCTTCTAAAATCATCATGAGTGGGTCTGTTCCACCAAAGTGAGCCAAGGTTACTGTAATCATGCAATTACCACATGCTGCAAATGCCCTATTCCTGAGAAAAAGGATGTTTGATCCCAACTGGCTGTAAATATTTATCAGATTTCCTGGAGTATAGCTTAGGCTTCCATTTTTAATGTCCCTTTTTTTCTGACCGTTTCAGAGTCCTACTTCAGAAATGCCAAGAGATCTTGGATCTGTATAATGGAGGCATTTTTTTTTTCCTTCTCTAAATCACATGTCTTTTCACAGAGATTTTTGTCTTAAGACATCTTGAGATTAGAACTGTAAGAGACATTATTTTTGAACATTTGAACATTGCTTTTTATTTTCTCAAAGGAATTTGCACATGATCGACACACATATTAATTAAACCCACCTACGAGATAAGAAACCCAGACTCAAAGCTGAGGGGCGGGGGAGCCCTGGGTACTTCAGTGTGAGAAGAAACAGCAGAAATTAAGCTGAAATGTCTCATAAAATGAATCCTGAATAATCCTTTTACATTTAAACATTTTGACAGTTTTTAGGCATGAGAGGGAGTGAGGAAGTTACACAGAGCCTTCACATTGTTTGTTTGTTGTTAAAGGGCTGAAAGAAAACAAAGCAAAACAAAACTCCACTGACTCTTCACTTCAGACAAGAGGAAGTTCTGTTTTAGAAAGACCTAGCTGTCTTATTAGTGGAGAGTTACACCTCTACCCAAGTTTTGCTTTATTCGAGAACTTTAGAACTGGCCATGTCTAGGAATTAAGGATAGGAAGCAAAATGTCTTCTCGAGGAGGACTTATCACAGACTTTCTAGGAGGTGCAGATAGGTGTAGCCAGCATCTAATGCCACTTTGCATATGTACATAGCTTTATACCTTTTAAGCCCATTTATATGTGTTATCATGTAGAATTTTAGCTCTAAAAGAGGCTCTACCTTGACTTGATCTTGCTACCAATTCAAGAATTCATTTAGGCATACCTACTAGGCCATTTCATCTCTTCTTGAATGCTTCTAGTGATGGAGAGCTTCCTACTAGCCCAGACAACTCATTTTGTGGCTAGACAGCCTTTATTGTTTGGAAATTAGTCTCTAGATCCAGTTGAAATGTATTTCATTGAAACTTCTGCCTACAGAAGTTAGGTTCTATCCTAACTCCTACACAATTTTTCTTCCTCATCAGCACAATAATTTTTCAACCATTTGAAAGCTATTATCAGTGCTCCCCTAAATCTTCCCGTCTTCAACCCAAACACCTCTTGTTTTCTCAGTCAAGCCTTAAGCTACAGTCTCCATCCCCTCCTCGGCTCTGTTCACCTTTCCTTAGAATAGACATTTCTGGTGTCTCCGTGACTCTAAACAAGGTCCTCAGTATTTAACACAGTATTCTAAATGTGCCCTGACTAATGTGGTGTAATTGTTAGAAGTATCCATTGAAATTTTCTACTTCAACTGCTGCCTTCTAGGATTATGATGACTATTTTGGAAACCATTGCTAGCTCAAAAAAAGAGCTTGTGGTCAAATGACATCACCGGTCCTTTTTCCAGAACAACTTTGAGTCATTTCTCTCCATTCCTTTCATTCTCATAGCCTTAAAAAACAAACACAATACCTAAGTGAAAGGTTTAGGTAATTAGAACAGATGCTATTACCTCAATTTTAAAAAATATTAGATAACATTTACTGACTGCTTCCTAAAGGCCAGGCGTTAACACTGTTCTGGGCACTCTCACCAAATCCTCATAAAAACCCTTGAGAGGAGGTTCTATGAATGCTCCATTTGAGAGATGTGGAAACTCAAGCATAGTACTACTAAAGGAAGGGAGGGGAAAGGAGGGAGGGAGTGAGGTCAAATGCATCATCCTTAATATTTTGTTTCATAAAACTCCTTTTACTGTGTGTGAAACACACAAATACACATTGGTATATGTGCATATAGTAATGAAAACTGTATTTCTTACTGTTTCTTACAGTCAAAGCAGTTTGAGAGTTGTGGCCTTATATATTGTATATGCCAGACTTTGTTCATTTCTTTACCTGAAGGTCAAACAGAGATTGTGGGGGACACCTAAGTATTAGAACACCATTCTTGATCTGCAGCCTATGAGAACATGACTTGCAACTAAGCAGAAAGTTTAAGCAAAGAACCTTAGCAAGAAAAGAAGTGATTGAGGGCTAACATAAAAAAATAAAAAGCTGTTTCAATTATAGTTGAGTTTCCATTGGGCAGCCTCATGGATTCCTAACTCATCACCTTCAGCAAGTGACTTCCTCTCTCCCCAGGCTGTTTGCCAGAAGCAGCCAGAGAATCAGGAAATGCTACTCTCTTTTTCTTTGTGAAGCTTGGCAGAATGACTTCAATTTAGCCATCCACGCAGGAAGCAATTGTAAATATAAATTTGTTTTGCATATGCCTCCCAGAGGAGGCTTAAAGTTTGCCTCACTAGTAAACAGGGAATGTCTAGACTTGTCTTCCTGGTGATCTTGCTTAGATTTTTTTTTTTTAACCTTTTTTTTTTTTTTTTACCCCTTAGCGTAGCAGTGCCCTTAATTGGGGTAGTAATATTGAGCTTGTTGGAGTATCATGAAGTTTCATTTGCATGCTGAAAAGGGCCCCTTGGTGCTCAGTTAAAAATCATTATGTAAGCAGAAAAAGAAAATTATTATGATGATTAATTATAGGCATATAAAGTTTCTGTCAGTTATGTCCACAATGATATGTTGATTGTAGACCAAAAAATAGCAACTCCCCATGGTTATTTCCAGTCATCTTAGGCTTTTGGAAAAATATATTCTGCTATTTCATTCAATTAAATTATGTCTAAGAATGAGGCAAGTACAATATAAAACTCTCCAGGAATCAACAAAGGGCCATCAAGAGAATCTAAATAGATTTTAGCTATTGAGAACAAAAGACCATTTAGGCCCAACTCACTGTTGAAAACATAACTGAAAAACTGTGATTTCACATCAAGTGCTGTGGGTAAAAGTCTTTAACAAAGTCGAGAATTTTGAAGAATTAAGACCAGCAGAAAATACCATGAATTTTGAATGTATTCTCCCTTTCTGAGTGTGGTGCTTCAATATAAGTAGGTATTCAAGTGTTCAACGTTCTCTGTTGGGTGATTATTGTTGGGATACAAAATAGCGGTAACCTTTGACCGAGGAAATGAAATGGCTGTCCAAGGTGCTACAGCAAGTTGCTGGAGAAGGTAGTTGGACTCACGCATGAGTGCTCTTACCACAACCCTGGGCTGCGTCCAGGTGGGAAGGTAGCAGTGGTGTTAGGATGTAATCTCTCCATAAATTACTGTCTTTTCTTCCAACTGGGCAAGCGGTAAGAATTTTAGGATGGCTTATAAATTTAACAACATAGTGTTTATCATATAATTGGAGGACTAAATGACCTCTCTCCAGGGAAACTAAATATCTAGTTGTATTTATTTCAGCCAGAGAGAAAAACAACAACAACAAACAACAACAACAACAAAACACTTTGGATGCATTATAAGCTATCTTTTAATATCAAATGGCAAACCCAAAGGCTTTTGTAAAGGAGAGGCCTTAATATTAATACTTAATATAATGATGAGGTAAAAATCAATTCTCCATTCCTGCCTGTCCACCCCACCCTCCCTATGCACATTCCATGATATGTGCATTTCACTCCGTCAGTGAAAGGGTTGGACAGGAACATACACTCACAGCAGGGCTTCATGGGGTATTACATTCCTGTAACATTTGATCCTCTTAACGTTGCTGATTGTTACTCCATGGACTACTCCTGGTAGGTGGGAGGAGGAGGGCAGCATGGGAAAGATGGTGGGGAGCAGGCTCTCTTAACACACAAAATCTTTGGAGTTGAAAGGTATCTGGGAGGGCCACTGTTCTGACTTTTCATCCAATGAAGAACTGTCTCTGATCAAAGTACTTTCTACCTCTTCTAAAATTTCCAGTAGCTCCTTCCACTAATGAACAATTCTGATTTTCAGAAAAACACTTTATGTTTAGCTGAAATCCATCTCCTAGTAACCTTTACCCATTAGCACATTTCTGCCCACTGGAACTATACAGCCAGTGTAAGTCGAATCTTTCTTTCATGCCTTGGTCCTTGATGTATTTGAAGAGAACTGTCATCCCTGATTCTTCCCATTCTACATACAAGTTTTGATTTTCCAGGCTAAGTATCCACATTCTTCCCCCTGTTTTCATCACCATCCTTATTTGTATTTCTCTTCATCTGCTTCAGTTTGTCAATGTCCTTACTCAATACTCTTTACAGATATTTAAGCAGCTATCAATGCCCCCAACTGTACCATCACACACACACACACACACACACACACACACACACACACACACACACACAAGTTTTAATCAAAACTGTGAGGCTTTATCAGAAATGTTTATCCAGCTGTCGCCCAGAGCATGTTGGCTCACTCCTATTGGGACTTTGCTTTGCTTCTAGGTGGGCAGCTGTGTACTCCTAACTTTGGATTTTCTGCCTTATTGTAGAAAAGCACTCTAGAGGTTGAGATGGTGAGCCCCAGAGTTGCTGCATTTCTCTGTTTTTAGTTCTACAAGGTCCATTTAGGGCTATTTAAAACGAAGATTGTTGAAACTCACTGTGGGCTGTTTCCCTATCTGAAACTGTAAGCTGACGCCTTGGGGCAAAACTGTGCTTGAGAAAGGACAATCTGGGACTTTGTGCACATGAGAAAGGGTGAAAATCTAAAGCTTTTGTGAAGACAATATGGTGCTTCTATTGATCCATGTGAGTTGAACATATGGAGGCTCTGAGAAAATAGTTTGCCCTATTTAGCGACCCCAGGGCTGATGAGAAGGTGTGTTACAAATCCGTCTTCCTCTCAGCATGTGGGCTGGAACACGTGGGCTCGGTTTACTGATGAGCTCGTTGACTCAAGCAGGGGCCATCATCTCTTACCAGTTTATAGCATTAATTGAGTCGTGTGAGAAACACTGCAGGTGTGTCTATGAGAGGAGGGAAACTAGGAAACACTGTTCCTGCTCTCAGAGATGAGGTAAATAGAAAAGAGTGAGCAGACGGGTAACTGGCAGCATCTGAACAAGAGCAGATGTGCGGGTGGTAAAACAAGGTCATCGTTTGAGATGGAGGTAATGTGGGAAGACAGTCTCGTCCTGAGCTTTGGGCTTTTTCTCTGAATCACAGAGACCATATTCACTGAACAATAAATACAAACCCAAAGGATTTCAATATACTTCTGGGCATATTGAATTAGAGTAATTTGGATATTACAAT
This sequence comes from Rhinolophus hipposideros, assembly GCF_964194185.1. Lineage (NCBI taxonomy): Eukaryota > Metazoa > Chordata > Mammalia > Chiroptera > Rhinolophidae > Rhinolophus > Rhinolophus hipposideros. The sequence continues at coordinate 23,465,740 of NC_138063.1, read as the reverse complement.
GTGTGGGTTTCTAGTATATGCCAGTGTTATATGGAGATGGTAAGTCAGCATATTGGAAGTTCAGGCTGTTGCAGAAAACCTGGTGGGTCACCACAGTCATAATGCCCAGACTTCTGAGAGCGGATAACCTATTGTAACCTCAGATGAGCCACTCATTCCAGGTCGCTTTGCTTGTGACCTAGCATGACAATAATTGTAGAGGTGCCCATTTCATTGTTCCTTCATGTTCTTTCTGATTCCACGGCAACGACCCATAGCGATCAAGGGCCTTTTTAGCTATACCATTAATAGATCCTATGTATTTATAAATCATAATCTTTAAAATGCGGGATAATATTAACCACTGGTGAGTTTCCTAGAATTAACACAGAAATGCAGTGAATATGAATTGAGGATGTGGATAGCTAGCCAGTTGGTCCTCAATTTTTGTTACACATGAGAATCACTTGGGAAATTTTAAAGATAGATAAGGAGGCAGGAAGGGAAGGAGGGAGGGAAAAAGGGCGGGAGGGAGAGAGAGAAAGAGAGAGAGAGAGAGATTTCCTATCTCCAGATTCCAATTTAGTATGGCTAGAGTGAGACCCAGAAAGTCAGAATTTTAACAAGCTCTTCAGGTAAATCTGATACAGGGCTCCCAGGTCCATATCTTCAGAATCCTAGCTACGAAAGGATTGTCTCCGGGGGCCCCCATTTCCTGAGTTTCTGGAAGGAAGCCAGGAAGCCTGCCTCCAACATTTTCTCTCCCTGTTCTCAATCTCTGTGAAAGGGCTCCAGGTTCTACTGCACAGAGTCTTGCCAAGCAGAGTTTGGAGCAGAGTAAATTCCTTTTAGGATTATAGGATTAGGACGCTAAAAGGTGATTCAAAGTCACGATTTAACACAGAGAAGGAAACAGGAGGGGAGCTCCAGAGCACGCACATCACTCCAATGTGTTTTTTCTGTAATTAGAGGAAGTGGTTGCAAAATATTTGAGAGGATTAAATGATCAGAGAATACAGCCATCAAATGACGTGAGATGCCGCATTCTTTACCATGGTCATTGGCGCCACTTCGCAGTGTTGAACTACTCTCACTTATACCTCAACAGTGCAGGCGTGCTCAGATGGGAATCCTCTGGGCTGCGACTTTGGGAAAACATCCCTGGGTCTCACACTGGGAGACACTGGGTCCTGGTCTGCAGTCAAACACGAAATTCTGCGTGATGGCAAAATAAGGTTTATTGCTCCGTTTTCTCTTTCGTAGAATTACAGTGATCCAGGCAATCTCTTTTTTCACTTTAGCCTTTATTGATATCTACTAGTTCAGCAACAATTTATTGAAAAGCTATTTTAAGTCCTCTCTAGTACAGGGGAGTAATTTTCTTATCCAAATGATCATGTATTAAGTGACTTTCAGATTCTAAGCTTTTTTGGGGAACAGAGATGCCTTTGTGCCCCAGAGATTTTATTTGGAGGTTGCCGCGGAGTCATAGTACAGGGATGTTGGAAATAGACTTGAGGTGGTTTCTTGAATGGAAAATGACAGTAGTTCACCATCAGTGATTGTTGGCCATTGTGCATGAAATTGGTGAGTCAGCCATGTCGGTGAGGGTTCCACACTTCAGAGCCAGCCAGGTTAGGACTGGATGCTGCGCTCAGGTCATGAGCATGTGACCTGTGCAGTCACAGAGGGTCCCACACTTGACTGATTTACTGTGGTTATCTTGCAATTCTTCATGATTTATGACAAGGAGGCTCATCATTTCATCATGCATTGGGCTTCACAAAGTGTGTAGCCAGTCCCAATCTCGATTCTGTGTACCTTAAGCAAATTATTCAACCCTGTGATTTAGAAGGGACCCACCAACCACTTATATGGTTGTGAAAGTAAAATACAAAAATATGCACTAAGTGCCTTGGTTAATAGAAGATATTTAATAAATGTTATGTTTGAGGGGAAGAAAGAAGACTAGAGCTGGGGTTGGCCAAGTTTTTCTATAAATAGCCAGACAGTAAATATTTCAGACTTTCAGTCTAGTCAGTCTCTGTTGCAACTGCCATTGTAGTTTGAAAACAACCACAGATAATATATCAATGAATGGGCACAGCTATCATGCAATAAAACTTAATTGAGAAAAACAAGTGGTCTTAGTTTGCTGACATCTGGACTAGAGGCTAGAGAAGTGGAACAGAAGACAAATCCGAGACAAGTACACCAGTTGTTTTAAAGTGGGACCCAGGACAAGTAGCATCACTATCACCTGTTAGAAATGTTCGTTCTCAGGTCTTAACCCAGGGCTGCCTCAGGGAGTGGGACCCAACCATCTAGCAATCTGTGTTTAATGAGCCCTGCAGGTAATTCTAATGCATGGTTTATGTTTGAGAACCACTTCTTCTCAAACAAAGAAATCCAAGAGAGTCAAAATGTCAAGCAAGGAGAAAAGTTAAGAAGATTCCATCAGTAGATTGTTGATCATTACAAAGGCTTATATCTTTATGCTGCATTATGGGAGGTAAGCGCACCTCCCATCTTTCCTCCCCATTGATTCTTACCACCAGCCTGGGGTCCATGAGCAAGTAAAGTCTTACAGAAAATGATTCGAGTGACTGATTTTCCTCCATACTCCCAAAGATGGTACATAGCTAGTGCCATTGTAGATGCATGAGAGAAAAATGCATTACGTCAAATAAGCACCACAGGGCATTTGCTTTCAAAGAGTGGTCCCCAGACCAGCAGCACAGCAGCACCTGAGAACTTGGTAGGAATGCGAGTTCTCAGGCTTCACTCCAGGCCTTCTCTGGGGCTTTTAGCTACCCTTCCAGGTTGGTTCTGAGCACATTGAAGTTGAAGAACCACTGGGTTAGGGCATTAGGGCTCAGTTCTCAATCCTGTTTGAAAAGGGTTGTCACAACCACCCAGTGAAGGAGACGGATGGGTATTAAAGTTACTGCCCCAGGGTACTTGGCTGGTAATAGGAAGGGAGTGGATTTCAGCCAGTCCTCCACTTCTGAGTCCAGAGCCTCTTATACTCTGCCAAGTAATACCAGAAACAAACAACCCCCCCCTTTTTAATTTAACATATGAATCCACTTAACTCTATAAAACAATAAGCTGCACATCAGTCTTTAATATATAAAACAGCAAAAACTGTTCAGTCTGACACTCAGAGAAGATGCAGCTTTCTCGCCTGCGCTAATAATGTTGCTTCAGTTTTATTCTTTCTTTGGGAGGAATTAGCTGCCTCTCACTTTGATAGATTCCCTCCTTCCTGTCTTCCCCCTCCCAGCCAGAATGAGAATTAATCTCTACCTCTGTAGCAGTGTGTAGCACTGACTGTTTTCTTCTATTCTGTCTCTTCTGGGATGAGACTGGACTTTCTTGTCCTTTGTTCAGGCAGGGGCGATGACACTGAAAAGTTGAAAAAAAAATTCAAGCCAGCAGGAGACAAACTTTTGAGATTCTTGCGTTTAAGGCCAAACAGACCCATCTAATGAATTGAGTCTTTTCCTGACTCTTTGTTATCCTTAGCATTATCTTTGCCTAGGTGAGTGACTTCTGTCCACTGGAGGGGCAGCACCTTAGCCCATGGTCACCTAGGAGGTATCCTTTTCCTTTTGGCTAAAGCTTTGGGTCAGGATCGAAGTACAGAAGATGAAGAAATGGGTGATGTGCCCCCTTGCCTGTGACATTTAACCCACTCAATGGGCCTGGAAAGATCGTGGTGATTTGATGTATCTCACCTCTTAGAATCCACCTTTCCGGTCATAATAGTCCATCATTATCCACTCAGTGCATACATATGCTGCATGGATAAGCTATATGGAAAGATTGGATACCGGGCAAATCCACTCTGCAATAATTGTGACTTGACCAGTAAGAAATATTGTCCAGGGATAAACATTTTTAATAATATACATCATTAAGCACCACCAGTTTTCCTCTTTCATTCTTTCACTGCCAATAATATATTTTAACATATTTGTAATTCCCATAGGAAATGTTAATTACCCAGTTTACCAAATTACTTATAGAAACTAGTTATTCTGCCTCTCTATGCTTATGTCTCTAGAGCTGCATGGTTCAGTACGGTAGCCAATAGCCACCTGTGGCTATTTAAGTTTGAATGAATTAACATTAAATAAAATTGGTACAGTTCTTCAGTCACACTAGATACTTCAAGTTTACCCAATAGTTAGATGTGGCTAGTAGATGCCATATTGGGTAGTGTGGAGGCATAATATTTACATTATTGCAGAAAATTCTGTTTAACAGCACAGCTCTCAAGTTCCGCTCTCACTCACTGTGTCTTTCACACTCTCTCTCCCTAGCTCTGTGTCTGTCTCTCTCAGAAGTCCCAGGTAAATTCTCATGTTCTTTCCTCCCATCACCTCTAACCAGCCCCCATATTGTGTATTCATTTGTACATAACATAGTCTAGTTGCTCTCACTATTTAGTGTATGTATTTTAATGTGAATCAAACCTTTAGCTAATTGGATTGAGGGTCTGGATGGTGGAGTTTCAGGTATGAACTAGCAAAAGAGTATGTGGAGGCAGAGGTAGCATGGTCTGAGGGTGGGGGTAGGTGGGGAGCATTCAACCAGGTCTTTGAGGTGCCCCAAATCACACAAAGTAGAAAGGCATTTTTCTAACCAACTTTTTGTGATGAAAATGTTGACAATACATACAATCTGAAATAATAATTAAAACCCTCTCCCGAGATTCAAATATCACTAATATTTGTCAAATTTATCAAATTTTGCTGAACCATTTGAAAAGTAGATTGCAGACAGCATGACCATTTACTGCTACCTGCGTCAGCATGCATCTCCTAATGCCAAGGGCATTTCCTTACGTAACCATGTTACCCTTACCACACACACAAAATGAGCACCAATTCCACACCAGTTACGCATTCACTCACAGTAAACATGTCAATTGTATCCATTCTTTCTCAAGTGAAAAAATGGATTTTAAGTGCACAACAAGGATTTTGTCTCCCTTCTACTCTGGGCAGTGCCTGTCTCTCTGTATACACCTGTATACACCTGCTGTCCCACACAAGGAGCCCAGAAGATTTTACCTTCTCTTCGTTGCCCTGACATGTCAAGGAGAAGGTATAGAAATAGATCACCATGTCATATTGTCAATAACGTGGATCCCCTTCACTTAACCAGCCATCCGGTAAGAGAGCTTGTAAGCCAACTACAGGGAGTCCAAGGGGGACTTTCTAGGGGTGACTGAGATGATGAGAGGGAGAAACAAAAAAGTGGAAGGAGCATTCCTTGTCCTCAAAGATTTTATGAAACAGAGCTTTTCAATGGGACAAATGCCGTTGCCATTACCATTAAAACACATATCTCATAGTCTCTTTTTCTCTCCAGTCAGCTTCCTGCAGCATCTTTATCCACAGTGCTTAGCACAGACTAGGTATAAAATGAATGCTTATTGAAATCGAATCTCAAAACAATTATCAGAACAAGTTCATCTACTGTCACATAGTAGGTGGTCAATAAATACCATATTGCTTAAATGGAATTATCAATTTCCTTTCTGGACACTCTTTGACTCTTAATATCTATACTGCTCATTTGATGATCTGAAGTTGTTATTTAATTCTTGCATTTAATTTATTCTTCCTTATATAGAGAGCTTGTCTCCACATTGAATTGTAAGGTCTGTTGGGCCACGAGCTATATCTTTTAATTCTTATTATCCTACATAAAACCTGCTACAGTGCTGAGTCTATGGCAGGCTATCCATACATATTTGCTGAATGGATGAGTGGATGGGTGAATAAATGAATGAATTGAGCAGAATTGAATTTTACAAGCAGGAAATATAATTACTTTAGAGACTAGGTTTAGTGTAGATTCATGCTCCAAATTCTTTGACACTGTTTCTTTTTTAAAAAATAAGAATGAATGGCCCCTCTGTGACTACTTTTTTGTTTTATTTATGCATCAGATTTCTGGACTTTTGACAACACATATACACAAAACATAACACCAACACAAAGATACCTGTCATTCCATGCCTGAAGCTCAGTATTTGCTCCTTCTTATTTTGTAGGCATATGTAGCCTCTGTTCATTTTGCCTGGAATTCCCTGCGTCTGCAGGTGTAACACTGTGGGTTTAAATGTCCTCCTTACACATGTAGTCTTTTTCTCATGCTCAAAGATGCCAAATTGAATTATAAATGAGGTTTGTTTGTATTACCAAAAAAAGAAGAATCCTCCCAAAATTCTAAACCCATTTCCACAGACTGAGCAGTGTAAAATCCTATAATTATTTGAAATTTGCTAAGTGCACAAGCACGGGTTCAAATGGGTCTGCCCTGAGAGAAGACCTGGTTATTTATATCAGTCAGGACAGGCTAGACTGACTTAACTAATATGTGACAAAATCTGTGACAGCCAAATGTGTACTGAATGTCTAAGATGAGTTCTGGTCAGTAAGCAGTGTTTTTCCATGTCGTGATTCAAGGACCCAACCTCCTTGCATCTCCTGGCTCTGCCACCTGATAGGGTCCTATCTTCTTGCATCAAGTTGGAAAAACAAGAAAACATGCATGACGGTGCATGTCCATTTCTCCAAAGACTTGGTTGAGAAATGGTACACATCTCTTCTGCTCACACGCCACTTGCCTAGAATTCATTCTGTGGCCACACCTAACTGAAAGCCCACATCTAGCAACATGCCCAAAAAAGAAATAGATTTTTCCTTGAAGAACTAACAATCTCGGACACAAAGTTTTAGGTGACTTCAAAATGAAGAAAAGGAAAACTTAGGCCCGTGAACAAACAGTATAAGGGTCCACAGGAGGAGAGGTGGTAGTTTTAGGATAATGCACTATCTAGCAGTTCCTGGGTACCACATTTTAAAAAGAACATTGAAAAGCCACAGCTGGGACAGAGGACAGAACAAGATGGTAGGAGTCCAAGAAGCATTTCTAGGAAGAAAGGATGAGCAACACTAGAGATATTTATCCTGGGCAGGAGAAGTATAGGACCATGTCAGTGATTACTACAGTTCTATTAGAAGAGGAAATTGGTATACTTTGGGGCATTGCAGAAGCCTGAACTTTGACTCCTGAGAATTGAAGAGGGTAAGCAAAATCTATCCCCCAGCCCCAGCTCATGGCCTAACACACCTTAGACATTCTGTAAATATGTATGAATGGAATTAATTTGTTAATTACTTCCCAGGAGCCAGGTTTCAGTGCTTGATCCACAGAGAGTTCCCTGATAAGCAAAGGGTTCTGATACCAAAGTCACCCAGGAGTTGGCTGAGTACATCAGGAATGTTGCAACAAGCTACAGCATTCACATCATTCAGTATCCCCTACTCTAAGGCCCCTTCACTTCTGATTCAAGGACTCATCATCCTACATTAAGCTTATTTACAGAGGCGCTGTGTCACGGCAGCTTTCAGCAGCCCAGCCAGCATCAGGAGTCACACAAAAATGAATTGACCCGTCAGACGAATTGTTTCCTCAGAATTGGGAGATGCTTTTAAAACTCTTCCCAACCCCTTGCCTCCCAGCCAAGATTTTCTTGATGGTACCCAGAGGCTGTAGTTTAGGGTTTTACCTCTACAACCTTTCCGCTATATACCCCTCACTCTAGGAGCACTCAGAGCCAATAGTCAGAATCACCGGTCGGGCACCCTTTCCTTTTTCACATGCCCCAGCAGCAATCCCGCTGACCAAAAGATCAGTCAGTAGGTGATGAAACCTCTGAATGTTACTTAAAAGATATCCAGGCTTTGTGGAGATGGGGTCACAAACTCCAAGACTCCAGGAAACACTGGAAATCTTTGCCTTTCCAGCTGAGTGTGGAAGCTGGTGGTAATTTTGGAACTTATGTGATTAAGATCACATAAGAGCCTGAAACACCAGAACTGTAGCATTATAGAGTACTCTTGAGAAGGCTCCAAGGAAGTGACTAGGGGCCGCCTTCTCCCTCTTCTAATAATGAGCAGCATTGTAACAACCAAAGTGACTAGTATCCATTCTATCTTCCCTTAGTGTTCTTCATGTTCTTCGTGACTTTTCTTTTGTAGTTTGATCACTAGGTGAGACTTGAAGGGAGAAAATACTCCAGCAAAGGTAAAATTTTAAGCAACTACTCTTCATATATCACTTACACCAAGAGGGAAACTGTCTTATAAGAATGTAATATAATAGGAAGTGTCCTAAATTGAGTCAGGAACTAAAATTTGGCTAGGTTAATTCTATATGTTTATTTGTTTATTGCCCTCCTATTTCTAGAATTGATTTTAAATGGCTTCAAACATAGACAAAACTCAACAAGATAGGAAAAATGAAAAGACACAAAAGAAAAAAAAAAAAGTGAGATATAAATGAATTTAAGAAAATCCCTAGACCGGTCTAAGTAATCCTATTTGGGTTGTCAGGTTGATGATCATGTAACCTTCGTAAATCTCTTAGGCTCTTTATTGCTTTTAATAACAGCTTTAATGAGATATAATTACACACCACAAAATTCACCCTTTTAAAGTCTACAGTTTCATGATTTTTAGTATATTTGCAGATTTGTGCAATCAATACCGCCTCTTAATTCCAGAACATTTTCAGCATTCCCCCTAAAATATATTCTACATCCATAAGCAGTCATTCTCCATTCTCTGCTCTCTGCAGTCCCTAGCAAACATTAACCTACTTTATGTCTCTGTAGATTTGCCTATTCTGGATAATTCATATAAGTGGAATCATACAATATGTGGTCTTTTATATCTGGCTTCTTTCACTTAGTATAGTGTTTTCAAGGTTTATCCATGCTGTAATATGTATCAGTACTGTGTTCTTTTTTGTGGCTGAATAATATTCCATTATATGGGTATACCACATTTTATTCATACATTCGTCAGTTGATGGGCATTTGGGTGTTTTCACTTTTTGGCTATTATAAATAATGCTTGTATGAACATTCATGCACAAGTTGTTATGTGAACACATGTTTTCAATTCTGTTATACATACACCTAAGAGTGGAATTGTTGGTCATATGGTAACTCTGTGTAACTTTTGGAAGACCTTCCAAACTGTTTTCCAAAGCTGGTGTACCATAGTGCAGTCTCATTGGTAATGTATAAGGATTTCAACTTTTCCATAGTCTCACCAACATTTGCTACTGTCATGGATATGAAGTGGTACCTCCTTGTGGTTTTGATTTGCATTTGTGTTTTTTCATTTGTTGTTGACCTCATGCATATTTTGGAGGGAGAAATACCTATTCAAATCTTTGCCCATTTCCAAATGAGGTTGTCTTTCTGTCATTTTGTAGGGATTCTTTATATATTCAGGATACAAGTCCCTTATTAGCTATATATTGGAGTTGCAAATATTTTTCTCCCATTCTGTCTTTTCATTTTCTTGATAGTGACCTTTGAAGCACAGCAGTTTTTAATTTTGAAATCCAATATATTTACTTTTTCTCTTTCTTTACTTTGATGTCGTGTCTAAGAAGGCTTTGCCTAACCAAAGGTCAGGATAATGTACTCCTGTTTTCATCTAAGAGTTTTATAGCATTAGCTCTACCATTTAGGTCTCTGATCCATTTTGAGTCATTTTTCGTATATAATATAAGGGAGGGAATCCTACTATTACTACTATTACTTCTCCTGCCTCCTCCTCCACCTCCTTCCCTTTCTCCTTTTTTGGCGTGTGTATATCAAGTTGTCCCAGCACCATTGATTGAAAAGACTTTTCTTCCCCATTGCATTACCTTAGCACTCTTATCAAAAGTCAATGGACAATAAATGTAAAGGTTTAACTGGGCAGTCAGGTGTATTCTATTGATTTACATGACTTCCTTACGTTAGTACCACACTCTTTGATTGCTCTAGCTTTGTAGTAAATTTTGAAATTAGGAAGTGTGCGTCCTCCAGCTTTGTTCCTTTTTCAAGATTTTTTGTTTGTTTGTTTGTTTGGGTTTTTTTTTTTTTTTGGCTATTTTGAGTCCCTGGCATTTCCATAGGAATTTTAGGATCAGCTTGTTAATTTCACAAAAATAGTCTCTCCTAGAGACTTTAGGCCTCCGTTTCCTCATCTGTTTAAAAAGATTGAAATCTCTGCCCTATGGAGTTCTTGTGGGGACCCAAAGTCCGTGAACCTGCCTTAAATATTAAAAATGCTAGTTTTAATTTTCTGAGAAATCTGCTTTTGCCCCTTGTATTAACCTAACATTCCTAAGTCATGGCTAGCATTGTCATTGTCCTGCTTTGGGACTCAGTGAAACCATGATGTCTTTCAGTTTACACAAGGACCAGGAAGCTGCTGGCTCCCTCTGTTAGAATCACAGAATTCTGAGTTGGTAAAAGAAAAATGGACTCACTTACCTGAAGGTGGGATGGGGTTACTGTCAGAACAGAGAGACGGGAAGAGCAGTTGGAGGAAAGGAAACATAAGGAGAAATGGAGAATCTCTTTGGCTGCTGGCAGTGCGTAGAGAATTAGACGAGACATGGGTTTGTCTCTTGAGAGGTTTGTGTCTAGAGGGAAGAGCCGAGGGGAGACTATTTTCCTGCTCCCTACGGACTCCACTCCACCTCTGACTAGAAAGCCCATTATTTGAATAGATCACAGTCCAGTAATCCAGTGTGTTGTGTCTGCATGGCTGCCTTTTATTTAGCTGGCAGACTCCAAATGTAACCCCGAGCGATGAGGAGACTGGGAGACCATCTCAGTCAAGACCCAAGGCTTTTCTCATGCATACTGTCCTGAACTTGAGATGGAGTATTGGAGCCTTCCTGCTGCTGGGCTCAGAGTTCCGTGAAGCTGAGAACAACCCAACAACAGTTCTTCCTCCTCTTCCTTTCCTCCTCCTACTATTTATTAAGACTGATTAACAGTTACATTAGCTAAATTTATTGAAGATAAGATATTATGCTATGCATTTTACATGCATTATATTATTTAATTCTAACCATTGCCCTATAAAGTCAGTACAGTTATTATTATCCGCATTTTACAGATGACAAAACTGAGGCATAGGCAGGTTATATCTCTGTCAGACTTATAGAGATTTAAAGGGGACATGTCCAGGATTAATATGAAAAAGACTATGCTATATAGTGCGTCGTTCATTTTTACTTTTTCCCGTCTTTTGGTTTAAATGGCATTTTCTCACTTTCATGTATATCTGGCATTCACAGAATCAGCTTACAGCTCTCATAAATTACAAGACTTGCAAGGGCAATGGCTTAATACTATTGGTCCAAGGAAGCATATTTCAAGACTCCTTCAGACCATAGTATGTTCTCCTCTCTCTAAATCCCTGTTGCATTTCATAAGAAGTTAGCACTGATTCCATAATTCATTTCAAACCTTGGATGAGAGTGTCTGAAGGCCGAGATCCCCCTGCCTTCTGTGTTGCAGGCATCACCGACAATCCCCAGACAGTGCCTCTTCCTCTCCAAGAATGTTTGGTCTCTCAAGCAGTAGGCCCTCAATAAAGATGACGTGCTGACTTAATTCTGTGGCCTTCATGATATAACCTGCCACCAACAGCTCTACTGTCGTATACTAATGCGATGTCATTTGGGGACTAACAGTGAGGGACTCATTCAGGAGACCATGATGGGCTGAGAGGAGGGAACGCCAGGTAAAGCGAGGTGCTCTTGGGGCACTTCTCCTCCCGTCACAGCTGTATTTGAGCCAAACCTGCTTTTACCAAACCTTGGTGTCTTTGATGGAGTGAAGAAGTTGAGAAAGAAACTATTTCATGGACCATCCAAAGCACACACACCTCTTGACAATTTCCCCCACTATGTGAACTGAACTGAATTGAAACTGTGTCCCCTGTTTATTAAAAGCAACATCCACATATCAATGATGCAGTCAAGTGACCTGCCAAGGTCAGTGTCATGGGTCCCTGTGACAATAAAGCCTTCATATCCTCACTGGCAACCTCTTCTCCCAGAGGAAACTAAATCCTTTGCCCTGGCAGACTGAAAACTGGCAGTTTCTGTTGTTTGTTTGGTTAGTTCTGTAAGCATACACAGAGCTCATGATTTGATGTTATGTTGTTGATGGTGGGAAGGGGTTATTTCTACTTTTAGATCTTGTCTAGTGCTTCTCCACAAGGAATTCCAGCCTCTGATTCCCGTGTGTTTTCAGTTGATAAGCCTCGGGGTTGCCCCTTTACTCCCTTCCCATCCACCCGACACTATTCTTATTCGCCACGCCTTGGCATTACAGGCAAGGAGAACGCCAGGAAAATTGCAGGTGTCAATATAGCACTTAGGTTTTCCTTACTTTCCTGCCTTGGTACCTTTATTACCACTTTGTAACACAAGGTTATCCAGGAGTGTCATTTATTCTAGAAAGAGAGCAAAAGTGAGAGAGAGTTTTCATCAAATCACAGAGCCATTGGACTTGGCCCTGAATTTGAAGTCAGGGTGGAGGAAACTTGGTATCTGTGATTGACAAGAGGCATTTTGGTCTAATATAATCACCCTCATTTACTTCAGTGTATCTTTAGCTCATTGAGGTTGCAATTACCAAAATACCACCAGTTCCCTAAGTGGATTCTGTCTTAGAGTGTAGAGCTGGGAGAGAATTGAGAGCTGAAAGGGCATTAGAGATCCACTTCTCTGCCCTGTCATCCTATAGATGATGTTCTCCAATGAGGAGAATTATAGTGACTTTCAAAGACTCTCAAAAGAATCCAGGTTAGAACCTGAAAGCTGCTTCTGCTGCCTACTGGCCAACTGTCTCCAGAGCAAGTGGAAGTTTTGTTTTAACAGGTTAGGAGATCTTCATTCAGGCTGAAAGTGACTCCTGCCCAAGCTAGCTTCCTCTCAGACCCTCTTTTTAGTATTGAGTAGGTTCAAAAACAAAGACCGTTATCTTCCTAATGCTAAGGCAAAGCAATGGCATTGTTTAACTTGCAGAAGTTGAACAGCATCTCATCAAAGGTGTGAAAATGATGCCACCCCCTGGGTCTCCCACCATTAGGGGGTAAGGCTCTCCCCACTCTACTTCACCTGTTTAGTTTCTACCAGCACAGCCAGACCTTACCATAGAGCCTCTCTGAGCTCCCCAATGAAATTCTTCATCGTAAAGGGCCTGCTCTGCACTCTTCAGCATCCCATATCCCTTTTTAATAGACGTTTAACCAATCCTCACTAATGCCTTAACGATGTGCCACGGACAGACAGGTGTCATGGAATAGGTAACGTGTGTAATGCAGTGCTGTCAGGAAGGAACTTGGTAGTGGAGGAGAGAAGATGTACGTACATGTGCATGCACACGCAACACACACACACAATGCACACACTTCAACACCATAAGTGATGATTGATATATGACAGAAAAAAAAAAAAACGCACTGGGGGTTTTGGAAAGGAAGTGGGTCCCTCCAGTAGGAGTGAAAAGAGGAGACCTGCTTCTGCAGTAAGTGGCATTAACACCCCTTTGAAGTATAGGTCAGGTTTACTCATAAAAGCTTTTTTTCTGGATGGTAGCCTTAGTATTTGATGTCAGTCATGACTTCCTACTAAATTGGAAGCTTTCTGAGGACAGGGACCATGTTCAGGAGACATAGTGACAGCTTAGTAAATGTTTGAGGAGGTGTTGAGTTTTGTTGCTTCCCCTAGAACTTGTAGTAATATTATCCAAGTAATGCAATTTAATTGAATTGAGTTTTTAGGGGAGCATATCTGTTATAAAAAGGATGTTACTGATTGTCTTCCTTCCAGAAGCCTCCTTTATTTCTTGATTCTCACTAAGCACATCTGTATACAGATTTCTAAGGTCACTTTGCTTCCCAGGGAATATCTTCTATATTCAAAGGATTCTCACCCCTTTCTTCTATGTGTGCTCATTTACACATTTTTCAGTCAGTCACTCTCTATTCTGCTCCTTCCCTTCCTCCTCCTACTCTCCTGGATATTTTACCTTTTCTCTCACATACAACCAACAAAGTCGTGAGCACCGGTGGTACCTTTGCTTTCTCAGTGCTCTGGAGGTGTGGCTCTGGCATTCCACCATCAGCATCCGTAAGACAAGAAGCTCTCTTGTGCTTTGACTTTTGTCCCAGAAGAATGAAGATTTCTGGAGCTAGGGAGTGAATGTTTCGAGGAGGAAGAATATATTAACTGAAGAAACCTACTGGTCTAAGTTCTCTTTGGCTCAGCTCTAAGATAATGGTTTGTCTGAATCCAGGTCATGGCAGCCTTATTCCTCCATAAATACAAGTCGATGGGCCGCTGTCCCAGTGATGGTTAAGTTCAGCTTCCTATAACAGAAACCGTCAGAACAAGTCTCAGACAAGGTAGAAGGTGAGTTTTCTCTTGACTCAAGAAATCTAGAGGTAAAAAGGACAGGGCTGGTGCAGCACCTCACCATATTGCCTCACCATATTGTCTTCTTCTGTCTTTCTGCTCTGCCATCCTTAGAGCAAGGCTCTGGCCCTCAGGCTGCCTCATGGTTAGATTCAAGTGTAAATTCTCTGATTCAAACTATTGGTGTTGTGGGCATCCTGACAAAAGAGAGGCGTGTATGGGGTCACTTTCACAGAAGACCAACAATACAGGTGGGAAAGGACTGAAAGGTTGATATTACTAAAACATATGGAGAAGAAAGGTCCTGGAAAACACAAGAGAATGTTCTCGAAAAGGGCTAGTGTGGGAAGGAGAGCAGTTTGCCTGTACTCCAGCCAAGTTTAGGGCTGGACAACGGGCTCTCCCTGGCTACCCCTACCTGTCCAAATTAGAGTGTCTTAGAGCTGCTGGAGCAGTAAGTGGAGTACGCATCTCTGCCATGGTCAGCTCAGAACTGTGTGTGTGTTGGCTTTTTAGCGTGCTCTCTCAGACATCTTTGAACAGCCTACAGCAACCACAGCTGGCTGTATAAAGGTCATGGTGACACCATACTATGGCTGGGCCCATTCCATTTTTAGATACTCAGGAGGCTTGGTTTCATTGGTTTATTTTCTGTTTCTACCCTCTCGCCACTCCTTTCTGAGCCTTTTGCAATAGAGGACTTGCATGCCATTCTGGTGAGCTTAACAAAATAGTACAGCACTCAGGACGGATGCCCAGACCTGGCATTTCAGTGTCTACAGCTTTTGTCCTTAGATGGAGGACAGACCCCAGGATTGGTATAGAGTGTCTGGAGCGGCAGGAGCCCCCCTTATTTCCCCTACCCCAGCCAAGGCATGCCTCACTTTCATGTTCTTTGTGTGTGGTTTCCATTTGCTACTCGCACAGGCTTCACACAGATGCCAACTCAAAGTAGATTGCAGTCTCGTGAGTTACCTGGGGTGAGACTATTTGTCATGAAACCGTGAGGATCACCATTGTTTGTTGATTATGAACACACTAGCTTGGAACAGAATTTGACTGATGGGGCATGGCCCTGCCCTCTAGGAAAATTCTGCTCTTAGGCAACACAGTACACTTGGAGTGATTGTGGAAATCATGCATCATATTTTGTTTTGCCATTTCAACACCAAGGTTTGAAGTCTGAGTTTTAGTTTAGTTTAGTTTAGTTTAGCTTGTGTTGCTGGGCAGAACCAAGGTCAAAATTGTTACGGAGCGAGTCCCCAAGAAATGACCACGGAGCCGAATTGGACAAATTAACAAGGCCTTTATTACAGATTCGAATCTGGGCTCAAGCCTCCACTGACATAGCAGTGAGCGAGAGCCCTGAGCACTGTTTCCCATCCCTATTTATTCTTTTCTGTTACTTGTCCTTTTTCTGATTTATGTGCCTTGGAGAAAAAAGGGGTGCTGGTTATTATTTTTTAAGGGGATGTTCTCAGGGGTAGGTTTTCCTTAAGGGAATGTTCCCAGGGGTAAGGGGATGTTCTGCTTATCTTTGCTGCAGCAACAGGATCTGCTTATCTTTGCTGCAGCAACAGGATATCTAGTTTTGGGGTAAGCTTAACTGGGTACATGGTTTTAACGGAAGATATGTTCGGGTGGCCGAAAATTTCCCACGGCACTTTTGCTCTGACCTGCTTATCTTCCATTGTTAAGTAGATTGCCTAAACTGAATTGAGGCACGGTTTTTTTTTTTCTTTTCTTGACCTCCTTGTCACATTCCCTACTGGTCTTACCCGGGAATCAAATCATTGATTCTCGATCTTCTTCTGGGAAGTTAGCGTCATCTAGGGCTAAGTTTTGATACTGAGTACGAACCGTGAGGACCTTGACAGCTTGGACCCTAGAGTGAACTAGGTTGACTAGAGATGGAAATATGTAGGGTCCGATAGTGACTATTAAGATGAGGAGAACTAGGGGCCCAGCGGCCGCACTAAGGAGAGTAGTGAGGCATGGGGACCAGGAAAATAGGTTCGCATACCAGTTTCCTTGCCTGGCTCGCTCTTCCTCTCTCTCCTTGAGTCTCTGTCTAAGCTGGCTAAGACTTTTTTTATGACCTCAGAATGGTTAGTATAGAAACAACAGGCTTCTCCCCAGGGTGAGGCATAGTCCTCCTTGTTTAAGGAAAAGGAGGTCGAGGCCTCTTTTTTTTTGGAGAACAACCTCGGCAAGGGAGCTCAGAGAGCTTTTAAGTTTTGTAACCATTCCCTCAAGGGTACTGAGGTCTAAGTCCACTTGTCTAGTTAACTCTCAGTAATCTTGGTCTTGTTTTACGAGGGAGGCAGTACCGACCGCAGTGGAACCGGCGACACCCAATGTGATCAAGAGTGGGATTAGGACTGGGGCCCTCCTGGCCCTATGGGGCTCTAATCCTAGATGTTCTCTACCCCCTTCACCAGAATAATAATAGACCTGAGGAAGAATACGGGTAAGGATACAGAGCTCTGGAGAGTTGTTGTTTATGATAGCAGGGAGGTAAGCACAAGGGGTGATACCCTCCGTGCAGGCTCACCAAGTCCCTTCGGGGGCGACGAGAAGGACGTTTTCCCCGTCGGTCTCTGTCTCTGGAAGGATGATGGTCTGAACACAGGAGGATGAATAAGGAGAATCCTCTATGCGAAAGTTGGCTGGGAAAAGGCATGTGCCTTCTCCTTGCAGGTCATCAAGAGTTAGTTTTGGGTGGGCTCCCCACGGGCAGAAGTGTTCTAGGAGAGTCCCTGGAGAGGGGGTCTGACAGGTCCCCGGTGCGTCTGGAGCCCCCGTGGCGAGCGACCCTCCGGAATCTTAGGTGCTGGTCGGTCGTGGTCCAAGGGGCTAGGGTGACACAGCCCCAGGCAGCGCAGTAGAAGTCGTTTTCTCCCCCACATTCGCTAGGCCCTATAGGCGGCTGGTCGATGTTGTGAGCCGGTTGTCGGGACCGTCCCTTAACCGCAGTCGGGGTGCTCAGGATCACCGTGAATGGGCCAGTCCATCTGGGTTTAAGCTGGCCTGGGTTGAGCTTCTTGACCCAGACTAATTTACCAGGTTTAATAACAGGAGTCCTCACTGGGCTGGAAGTCTCCGGGTCTCTCTCCACACACCGCAGTCTGAGCAGCGTTCCGTGTTACCTGGAGAGCCTGTAAAGACTTAAGAAGATTATGGTTTTTGATGGCCCCCAGCTGTTCTTCCCCAACCGGGGTAGGAGTGGAGGAGGATGCCCAAACATTATTTTATAAGGAGTAAAACCCTGGGTATACGGAGTACACCGGGCCCTCAGGAGGGCGAAAGGGAGAAGACTTACCCAATCACCGCCAGTTTTCAGCTTTAATTTTGTTAGGGTTTCCTTAAGAGTCCGATTCATCCTTTCTACCTGGCCAGAACTCTGTGGTCTATATATGTAGTGGAGTTTCCACTTAATTTTTAAGGTGGAAGCCAATAACTGGGTGACCTGGGCGGTGAACGCCGGGCCATTGTCAGATCCCAAGTATAGCGGTAGGCCAAACCGAGGGAGAATTTCAGAAACCAATTGTTTAACTACTACCTGGGCTGTCTCTTGTCTGGTTGCATAAGCCTCTGGCCATCCTGAGAAAGTATCTACCATGACGAGGAGGTACTTGTACCCTCCTTTGGCTGGTGGCAACTCAGTGAAGTCTAACTCCCAATGTTTACCTGGGGACCCTCCCCTAAACCGGAGCCCAGGTTCCTTGACGGGAGTAGGGTTGGAGTTCACTTGAGCACAAGTCTGACATCTCCTTGCGATGTCCTGGGTCATCTTATAGAGTCCCTTTATGAAAAAATTTTTTCTCAAGAGTTCTGCGAGCTTGGTACCACCTAGATGTATACTTTTGTGGATCTGTTCGGCGATTTGTCTGCCCAAGCTTTGAGGAAGTAAGGTCCTTTTATCTGGGAGCTGGATCCATCCTTTTTCTGTTTCGGTTCCTCCCAGTTTATATCCTAATTCCCTTTCTTCTGGTGTGTAATACGGGCCCGGAGGGAGGGTGACCTCATGGAGGCTCAGGACTTGTAGGGGCCCTACTGGTCTTTTGGCAACGTCTCGGGCTGTCCGGTCGGCAAACCTGTTTTCCTGTGACACTATTGATTTGTCCTTTTGGTGCTGCCGGCAATGGATGACTGCTACTGCAGTAGGACCCCAGATGGAGGCCAGTAGGGTCAGGATTTCCTGGGAGTTTTTAATGTCCTTTCCTCCTGCCGTGAGGTGGGTCTAACAGGAGGACCTGGTATTGGGTCACTCTGGCATTTGACAGCCACCTCTCTGGTGGAGACCGCAGTAAGCCCTCAATACCATGAGGGGCAGTGACCTGGAGGTTCTGCTCAAACGTTAGTTTCAGAGGCTTTTTTTTTTTTTTTTTTTTTTTTTTTTACCAAGAAGGCAGTGGCAGCGATGGCCCGGAGGCACCCAGGCTAGCCAGCAGCTACTGGATCCAGTCACTTAGATAAGAAAGCCACGGGGCGTTTCCAGGGCCCCAAGGTCTGGGTCAAAACTCCTTTTGCGATCCCCTTAGACTCAGCCACAAATAGTTGGAAGGGCTTCTCCAGGTCAGGGAGAGCTAGGACGGGGGCACTCACCAGGGCTGTCTTGAGTGCGGTGAAGGCTTTTTCTTTGTTTTTTGTCCACTTGAGTTCTGTTTCCTTTCCCCCGGTTGCTGCGTACAGAGGCTTGGCGATCTCAGCAAACCCGAGGATCCAGAGTCTGTAATAGCCCACGGCCCCAAGGAATTCCCGTACTTGCCTCTTAGTCCGTGGCGCGGGGATTTGGAGAATCGCCTGGATCCGGCTCCGGGATAAAGTGCGCTTCCCCTCTTGGATAAGATAACCCAGATAGGTGAACTTCGTCCTGCAGAGCTGGGCCTTTTTGGCAGAGACACGATACCCCAACGAACCCAGGTTTTGGGGAAGGCCCCCCTGAGTAAGGGCTCGGGGCACTCGGAGATAATTAAAAAGGAGTAGGTATCCGTCTTTTCCCCGAGATTGGAGACCCAGGCTCAGGACCACGGATATGATTTGGACTTCCCAGTGGCCCCTCGGATGAGCACCCTTTCTTTCGAGAGGAGTCCTTCAGGTTTCAGCAAAACAGAGTGGGTTGTCCCAGTATCTACCAGAAAGTCAATGGGCTTTTACCCCCACATTCAGCATTACCCGGGGCTCCTGGGGGGTAGGGGAGCCCTGACCCTCCCAGTCTGTCTCTTTTACTAGGATGGGAGCGGCTGTGTCCCTCCCACTCTGGGGTCTCTTAGGGCACTCTCTCTTCCAATGGCCGATCTTTTTGCAGTATGTACACTGGTTTTTCCCCAGTTGTTTCTGCTCTTTCCTTTGTTCCTGGCCAGGCGTCTTGTCTCTCCCTCGTCCCTTTTTTTTATCTTTCTGTATTGCAAGTAGGACTTTAGCCATTTTTTTGGTTTAAGACCTGAGATGGGTCTTCTCTATTTTCAAAAACTTTCTGGGCCTCGGCCAGCAACTCAGACAGAGACTTCCCTTCGAAGCCTTCTAACTTCTGTAGTTTGCGTCTAATATCTGGGGCTGACTGGGCTACTAACTGGACTGCAAGGGCCGCCCGATTGGCCGGGGCGTCAGGGTCGATAGGCGTGTAAGTCCGGTAAGCTTCACATAGCCTCTCGAGATACGCCAACGGGCTTTCAGTCGGCCCCTGCCTTACCTCGGTCACCCCAGATAGACTGGTGGGTCTCCTAGCCGCAGCTCGGACACCCGAAAAGAACCTGGCGGCAATGGCTCAAAGCCCCTCCTCTAACCAATGAACTACAGCTTCAGTTACGACAGGTGTGGGAAAGACAGCCTCCACAGGATCAGGGTGAGCGGAAGGCTCCCCGCGGGCACCAAGAACCCGCCTTTTCCCCTCGGTCCCAACTCCCTCCCCCTCCTCTTCGGCGAACAGAGCGCTCAGCAGCAGCCACAATCATCTCACGTGGGCTGGCGGGCGAAAAATACCGATTTAAGGAGAGCAATAAGACCCTGGGGGTTCTGGGAAAAAAAAGGATTCTGATTTTTCCAATTGTATAAGTCAGAAGTGGTGAAGGGAACATAAGTCCGTAGCGGGACCCCTCCCGGGCCAGTTTTTCCCACCTCCCAGAGGGGTAAAATAGGAACTGCCTGAGCCTCTCCAAAAAGTGCCCCCGAACGGGTGTGCGAGGAACTTAAAGAATTACGGGGGCTTAGAGGGCTCCCTTCCCCAGTGGAAGAACCAGGCGAACTCGATTCCCCAGCCGGGCCAGTCGAAATCTGGCTCCCTCGACCTGCGCCCCGGGGTTCCCGCTCCCCACTGAGGCCAGCCAGAGACGGGGAGAGCAAGCCGGCCGGGAGGAACCCGGGCGGATCCCGCCCCTCCCCGCTTCCCCACAGCTCCCCCGACAGGCGCCGCCGCTGCACAGGGGTGGCCGCCGATGGGGGACGGGATCCTCCCCTGGGGCTGAGAGAACCGGCGGGGCAGGAAGAGGCTGTTCAGTCCTGGGTCTCTCTGTCTGGCCCGGGGACTTAGCCAACAGAACTGATCGTTTTCGCTTTTTTTTTTCCCGATTTCTGGGGAGGGCAATCACAGGCCTTCAGGTAACCTGGATTGTCAGTTACAATATCAATCCAGATATCTATGTAGGGAATTTGTTCGGGGTGGCCGGTCTTCCCATAAGTGATTCGCCGAATTTCGTAACAGAAATCTAGATCGAAGGTCCCCGTAGAAGGCCACCCGACCCCAAAAGTGGGCCACTCTAGTTCACAGAATTTCCGGAGAGAGAAGGCGTCCACGGGCACCCCGTAGCCGTCTGCCCTCCTCCTGAAATCCTGAAAGTTCTTAATAACACAGTCGAGGGGACTCAATCCCCCGGCTTGCGAATTTCCCTGACCCATGTTCGCTTGCGCGCCAAGACAATAGACACTCAGACAACACAGAACACAAAAACAGATCCAGAATCCCAAAGCTGTCCACAAACACGACAGTTGACAGGATTGAGATTGGAGACTGGGGCGGCTGGAGCCCCAATCTGCCCAAACCAGGACCTCGACGGTCGTCACCGTCTAGGCCGTGGACTGGAAGTTCCGCGGCGTCCCGCCTTCCAAACGTCCACCACTCAGGGTACGTACCAAACCAGAAACAAAACAAAACAAAACAGGAATGACAGAGGCCTGACTTACCGGGCGCCGCTAGCTAGTTGGTCCGGAGGGAGTCTCCGCTGGTCGTTGATTCAGGAATTTAGGTGGTTACAGGGGAGCCTCTGGGCTCCCTCCAACCTTGAGGAGGGGGCTCCAGGGCGTCCCGGTGGCGATCTCGCTGGGGCCTCCAAATGTTACGGAGCGAGTCCCCAAGAAATGACCACGGAGCCGAATTGGACAAATTAACAAGGCCTTTATTACAGATTCGAATCTGGGCTCAAGCCTCCACTGACATAGCAGTGAGCGAGAGCCCTGAGCACTGTTTCCCATCCCTATTTATTCTTTTCTGTTACTTGTCCTTTTTCTGATTTATGTGCCTTGGAGAAAAAAGGGGTGCTGGTTATTATTTTTTAAGGGGATGTTCTCAGGGGTAGGTTTTCCTTAAGGGAATGTTCCCAGGGGTAAGGGGATGTTCTGCTTATCTTTGCTGCAGCAACAGGATCTGCTTATCTTTGCTGCAGCAACAGGATATCTAGTTTTGGGGTAAGCTTAACTGGGTACATGGTTTTAACGGAAGATATGTTCGGGTGGCCGAAAATTTCCCACGGCACTTTTGCTCTGACCTGCTTATCTTCCATTGTTAAGTAGATTGCCTAAACTGAATTGAGGCACGGTTTTTTTTTTTCTTTTCTTGACCTCCTTGTCACAAAAATCACTCTCTATATAGCAGGCAAAGGCTGGCAGCAAATGAATGCATTTGACATTCCCTTTGCTTGTTGAATGACTACCGCCTTCTAGATTCCAATAGAAGGAGAGGAGTTTCTTCCAAGGGCCTAACTAATCAATTGATGGTACAAAGTGATAGGGAAAGACAAGGATGGATGCCATCAGAGGTTATTGGTTAGGACAGGTTTAGATTGAGGTGATTTTGTGTTGTTGTTTTCTTAGAGCATTAAGATCTGGAAGGAGTCTACAAGTTCATCATGACCAACCCCCTCACGTTACAGACAAACTAATTTAGTAACAGAAATAGGACTTGAATCCACAACTCAATTCCCAAACTGGCCCTCTTGGCAGCCAGCTTTCTCTGAGCACTTTCATGCCAAGACCCAGGCATATATTCTGAGAAAAGGTGCTTTAGCACCTGGCTCCTGGAATAAGCTCTCATTTTCTGAGTCAGGCCTATTTTAATTCCTTCATGGATCATAGATAGCAAAGGGGTCCATTTAAAAAAAAAAAAAGTAAAATTTACTAATTTAATGGTTCCAGTTGTGACTGGTGTCATTACTTTGTTATAAATGTGTGCTTAAAAAGTCATTTGAATATATTTTGTAGAAATTTATGATAAAGAAATATTGTCTAGGGGCCGGCCTGGTGGCTCAGGCGGTTAGAGCTCCATGCTCCTAACTCTGAAGGCTGCCGGTTCGAGTCCCACATGGGCCAGTGGGCTTTCAAGCATAAGGTTGCCAGTTCAACTCCTCAAGTCCCTCAAGGGATGGAGGGCAGAGCCCCCTGCAATTAAGATTGAGCCTGGCACCTTGAGCTGAGCTGCCGCTGAGCTCCCGGATGGCTCAGTTAGTTGAGAGGTCAACCACACGGTTGCCAGTTCGACTCCCGCAAGGGATGGTGGGCTGTGCCCCCTGCAACTAGCAACACAACTGGACCTGGAGCAGAGCTGCGCCCTCCACAACTAAGACTGAAAGGACAACAACTTGACTTGGAAAAAAAGTCCTGGAAGTACACACTGTTACCCTTCCCCAATAAAATCTTTAAAAAAAAAAAAAGGAAAGAAAGAAATATTGTCTACCTCATCCCAACTTGGCAATCAAAGATCCCTGATGTAATGGGGAGTCCTCAGGGGAAAGCACGGGAAATATTTGCCCGCTGTATTTCCCCTCACTCCATTATGCTCCAGAATGAGCTTTCCAAGCACTTATTCTCACTTCAGAAATACACTCAAGGATCAATCCCCAAAGGATATATGAGGTTTCATTTAGTGACTCAGGGAATATTTTTTTTCTTTCAATCAAAAGGACATTAGTATCAAGTGGAGGTTACAAGTCATTCAACTAACCAGTGTGTCAATTAATAAGTGTACACATGGCACTTAACAGAGTGCCTAGCCCTGTGCTGAACACCATGGGACTGTAAGAGAAACATGACTCCCAGATCCCCGAGGAGCTCAGAGCATTGTGTAGAAGAAAGAAGCCAAACACAAAACATAATAATAAACAATGAAGGACTTGTATTGGTCAGGGCTCTCCAGAGAAGCAGAACCAATAGGACGCATATCGATATTCACAAAGAGATTGGTCATGAGGAACGTGCTCACTGGGTGGTTATAGAGGCCGAGAAGCCCCATGATCTGCCATCTGCACGCTGGAGGCCCAGGAAAGCTGGTGGTGGAATTCTCGTCCACACCCAAAGGCCTGAGAACCAAGGGGAGCCATGGTGTAAGTTTCAGTCCAAGTGGAAAGACCTGAGAACCAGGAAAGCTGATGTCCAAGGACGGGAAAACATGGATGTCCCAGCTCAAGCAGAAAGCAAACCCACCTCTGCCTTTTTGTGGTACAGGCATACCTTGTTTTATTGTACTTCACTTGATTGCATGTCACAGAGGTTGGTTTCTTACAGATTAAAGGCAAGACTCTTCACCAGCAAAGCGATCACAACTTGCTTTATTGTGAAGCTCACTTTATTGTGGTGGCCTGAAACAAAACCCACAATAATCTCCGAGGTATGCCTATACGGCAGTCCCCCCTTATCTGAGGGGGGATACGTTTTAAGACCCCCAGTGGATACCAAACTCTGTATATACTATTTTTTCCTATACAGACATACCTATGATAAAGTTTAATTTTTAATTTATGCACCGTAAAAGATTAACAGCAGTAATTAATAATAAAATAGCACAATCATAATAATCTACTATAATAAAAAATGTGTGAATATGGTCACTCATTTCAGGGGATGCCTTGCTGAAGTCTTCATATAGGCTCAATATTTCCTGGCGTAACGTGTCACCAGTCAGAATATGTTTTCTGTTCATGTCTTCCACGCATGAATTTAATGCCTTTTCCATTTTAACTAAGCACTCACCACGTGCTGTGGCCATAACTTTTGCACTTTGAGGTGCGACAGTGAAACTAACATGAATTTATTTTTCTTTCTTCACAATTTCACAGGTAGAAGATTCGTTCTGACCATAGATCTTAGCTATCTCAGCTTACAGGTGTTTGTTTTTTTTTTTTTTCTTATTGAGAACTTGCACCTTTTCATTTACAGGAAGCACTTGATGGCTTCTCCTTGGCATATCTGAATTGCCAACATCACTACTCTTGTACTTTGGGGCCATTATTAAGTAAAATAAATGTTACTTGAACACAAGCACTGTGATTCCACTAGTTGATCTGATAACTGAGATAGTGAGTAAGTGACAGGCTGGTAGTGTGTACAGTGTGGAGATGCTGGACAAAAGGATGGGTCACATCCCTGGTGGGGCAGAGCAGGACGGTACAAGATTTAATGAAGCTACTTAGAACTGCATGCAACTTAAAAGTTAAGAACTGTTTATTTCTGGAATTTTCCATGTAATATTTTCAGACCATGGTTGACCACAGGTAACTGAAACCATGGACAGCACAGCCGTGGATAAGGGGGGACTACTGTAAGCAGGCCCACGACAGATTGGATGAGGCCCACCCACATTGGTGAGGGTGATCTCCTTTACTCAGTCTACAGATTCAAATGCTAATCTCTTCCAGAAAGACCCTCATAGATACACCCAGAAATAATATTTACCAGCTCTGTGGGCATCCCTTAGTTCAGTCAAGCTGGAACATAAAATTAACTATCACGGGGCTCCAATGTTCAGTATTGACTGAACATTGGATAGGAGCGATCGGATATTAGAGACCTGAGATAAGAGATGGCTAAACTATAAAGAAGCCAGAGCAGTCATCAGGCAGACACAAGAGCTGGGCTTTACTTGAATAGAATGTGGTTAAAGCAGGGAAAAGGGAAGCTTGGGAAAAGTCACGCGCAGGCACATGCTCCCACCTTCCAAGTGCCCTGGGCAAGGCACGTCACTCCTTTCATCTCCCTTTCTCCTTGTGATAACGCCATCAGCTACTGTTATGGTCCTCATTTTACAGATGAGGAAACAGGGGCAAAGAGACTAGACACTTGTTCCACATTACCAGCTAGGAACTGTAAGTTAAGATTCAAACCTACAACTAGACGACTCTAAGAAGTTTCCTCTCAGCCACCCTTTTTCTCTTTCCAGTCATTCCACTTAGTGGCGTTGTTCTCTGTCCAAACACCTGTTCTTTTTCTGATTTTCAATTTCTAGCCTCACTGGAGTTTTTGTGAACAGGGGTCCTTATTCCATGATGAAATGTTCCTCGTAGTTTTCTCAGAGAAAAACCCGTTGTCTGCTGCTCCAGAATGTTTCTCTTTCTTTCTTTCTTTCTTTCTTTCTTTCTTTCTTTCTTTCTTTCTTTCTTTCTTTCTTTCTTTCTTTCTTTCTTTCTTTCTTTCTCTCTCTTTCTCTCTCTCTCTCTCTCTCTCTCTCTCTCTCTCTCTCTCTCTCTCTCTCTCTCTGTCTCTCTCTCTCTTTCTTCTTTCCTTTCCTTTCCTTTCCTTTCCTTTCCTTTCCTTTCCTTTCCTTTCCTTCCCTTCCCTTCCTTTCTTTCATTCCACAAATATTTATGAAGTCCTCCTCAAGCACTCAAATTTCCTAAACATAATTAATGTAAATAGTGTTCCAGTCTGGGCCACAATGGGATCTGATACTCAGACACCACCTCATGCCTGCAGATGAAGCATGAATTGATGTTGCCCTATTTGGGGGATATGAGATAAAGAGTCCAAGAAGCAGCCCAGACCTGGAGAGCATATTTTCAGAGTAGTCAGTATAATGAGGTTGCATGCGTCCTAAACTATGGCAGGAAATCTATGTTTGACTCTCAACTTTGCTCTCAGCCTCAGCAACATGAATTCCCTCAACCTCCGATAAGTCATTTGAACTCTTTCTGCAGCACTTTGTTCAAGTATAAAATTGGACTGATAATTCCTTCCCTTATGCACTTTACAAGGTTGTTGGGAGGCATGAGAGATAATGTATACGAAAACTGTTCCAGAAAGTGTAGACCACCCCGGGCCGGTGACACGTACTTGGCCAATGAAATGCTTTCCTGGTTTCCCAGACCTCATCAACACATGGCGACTGGCCAACATGCCAGTTCATTGACTACACCATGCTCTATTAATTGTCTCTAGGGAACCCCATCGAAGGAAGAAATTAATAGATAGAATTCCACTTCCCAGAAAACCCCCTGGATGGCTGTCTGAGAGGACATCAGAGGAAAGACACCCCTCAGGATTTTGTGTGGGGTAGAAGTGGCCTGGACCAGAATAGCTGTAAGACAATTGAGCCAGCTGGGTGGCTTTGCACCATCTCTTTCTCGCTCGGCCTCAGTTTCCTTATTTGTAAAAAGAAGGGTGATCGACTTGGTGGGTTTTGAATGATTCTCTTCAAGGGCTCTGTAGAGCTCACTTCGGGGTCACTGCCTGAGGAGAGGTAGTTTGGTGCAGGATAATTAGGAGTGTTTCCAGCCTTTGATCCCAGGGTGGTTCAGCTTTTACCATCTTTATTTGTTTATGCCCCAGCTGAGATTTCATTTAAACCAAGGATTACAAAGCTTAAAAATAATGTTTTTAAGCCCAGGGCCAGGTACTATTTAAATAACCGACTTCTGGTTCTATAATCCAGTTAATGAGTGAATAGCTGCATGTGTAGATGCGAGGGGTTCAGTGCTCTGATTCCTCCTCCTCCACCCTCCAGCAGGAGGGTTGGGGCGCTGACTAGTGGCTTCTGGGACTTGTGAGTCTCCAACACTCCTCCCCCCAGCTCGCCCTCAAGGCTGCCAGCGTCTGTCTCCTGCAGTGGAGGCTGTGAGGTACTGTGAGCTGTGTGCCCTCTACCTCCGTACTCAGAGCCAGTGCACAGGAGGGCTCCGGGTGCTGTGCTTCCAGGGGGTGATTACAGCATTCAGCATGACTTTCAAGACTCCTGGGAGCCAGGTTTGGAGAAAGGAGCAGGCGAGGAAAGGCGGCCCTGAACGTGTCAGCCCTTGCTGCAGCAGGCTCGTGGCTCGCCTAGAAAGCCTCATGGTGCTCACGTGCCCTTACATGGACTTGTTTGCCACGGCCTGCCTGGAGCATTCTGCCCTTGGTGTGTATTTTCAGAGAGCTTAGTAAAATAGATTAGATGTTTAAAAGCCAAAGTCTTTCCCAGTGCTGCTGAGCCATCCACACTCCCCTCTCAATAAACAGTTGTCAGACAATTTGATTAAAGGAACCCCATACACAACCTTTTTCAAAATAATTATCTACAGAACTGCCTGTACCACTGCATACTGGGTGTTTGCTTCTGGATCTGGTCATCCTGCTCTGGCTGTACTTCCTGGGGACATGCACTGTGGAGAGGGCCCACCAGGGTGGAGGGAGAGCCTCAGCCTGAGGAAGGGGGACCAGGCTCAGCCGGAGTGACCTGGGGCTCAGCTTCCCCCATGGCCCCAGGAGAGTCCTTCTGGGAGACTTGACTGGGAGTTAGGAGACTGGGAATTTATTCCACCTGATCACTCACAAGCCGCTGGGCTGCCCAGAAATGGAAGCAACTGCTTTGAGCCTCGTGGCTGCCTTGTCATGAGAAATAGTGAAGCAAGGAGCATTGGCCATTGCTCAGAAACACTGAGGAAAGGAACCCAGCACTGGGTGAAAGGTTGGATCAAACAGCCTCAAAGGTTCTTTCCAACTGAATGTTTCCAATTCTGGCCATTTTGTTCAACTCCAGCTAATCCACAGAATTGTTAGAATGAACACAATGATGTCTGTCAAAATATTTGACAACTGTAATATGGCATAAACGTGAGAGTTTGTATTCTGCCTTTAGCTTTTACCTGTGATGATCCACTGAGCTAGACCGTACAAGTGGCCTCAGCACAATCCGAGTGGAAATTTCACTTTTCCTGGAGTAGTTAGTCCA
Source organism: Rhinolophus hipposideros (assembly GCF_964194185.1). NCBI lineage: Eukaryota > Metazoa > Chordata > Mammalia > Chiroptera > Rhinolophidae > Rhinolophus > Rhinolophus hipposideros. The sequence goes on along the minus strand of NC_138063.1, from coordinate 23,437,266 downwards.
GATTAGGGCAGCTATCAGCCGACTCTCCTGCCAGCCCCACTTGGGATTTAGATAAAGAAGTGGCATAGGCAGCATAGCTGGTCCCAGTGCCCTTTTCTGTGTTGTGTGTTTGCTGACTCCTGTCCCTGCCTTGGACTATGAGCTCCATGAAGGCAGTGCTGCGCCTACTTCATTCTCCTCTATGTCTTTGTCATCTAGCCACAGGCTCTCACATGGAGTTACTGCTTAATAGTAAATGTTCATTGAATCAAAATACGATACACTAAGGGAATTAAGGGATTAACTATAGGGTTCTGACTCGACATTTGCTATTTGTTTAGAGAAGTGTTCATTTTAGTTAAGTGTCTGCTTGCGAGTCACTTTCTCACAAAGGGTATCTCTGACCGGCCTGCCTCAATCAAATTCCCTCATCTTTAAACACAGTCCTACTTTATTTTCTCCTTAATAATTAGTGCCATCTGATTACTATATGTGTGTATATACTACATATACTTGAACGTAAATATATATGCGTGTTTACGAGTATATCAGATATGTATGTGTGTATGTGTAAGCACATATGTAGATATAAATGTAGTTTTTTGTTTATTTGTTTTCCTATCTCTCTTCTCCCTACTAGATGCTATAATGGGTCCTGGTATCTAGTAGTTACTCAAAAAATATCTCTTGAATGAACGAATGAATAAAAATAGGTTTAGGAGACAAGATGGACTTGAGTTTGGTCTTAAGAGTGATTATAATTTGGCTAAGCTTAACAGGAGTGGGAGACTCCTGCAGACGACGGGGTAGCAGGTTAGCTTAAAGGAGCATAACGAAAGCCCAGTGGTTTAATAATAATCTCTGTGCTGATTTATCACGTGGGCGGCTGACAGTCATCAGTGGTTGCCCACTATGGTTTGCAGTTTCTGCCAGGACCAACCACGAAGGTCCCTGTCACACGTGTTAGAGCCCTCAAGGACAACAGTCACTTACTGGGAATCTGGAATGCTCCTCTTCCCAGACTTCTCCAGAATTTACGCTTTAAGGACGTATAGTAGATTCTGTAGAAACTAGTTCCCAGCATTGTGATAGTCATCTTAACTTTTTGCAAGTGACGTGCTTACTCAGCCATAGTTCTTCAATTGCCCTCTTTCTTCTCGTATCAACTAAATTATGTCTACTAAAATATCACTAATAATAGGGATATGATAGAGTGAAAATTGAACTGACAAGTCTGAGACCTCGGTTTCAGTCCTCACTCTATCGTTAACTAGCTGGGTGACCTCTCTGGTTTTCAGTTTCCTTCTTCATAAAAGAGAGTGGTTGGGCTACATCAATTTTTAATATACTTTAATTCTCCAATGAATCCTCAAATTGTATAGTTTCTTTTTTCTTTCGTAAGAAAGTCCACTCTTGATTTATAAATGGAAGCAGTTTCTCAAGCCTCCTGGCAGGCCAGTTGTGAAGAACCTACCTACAATGTGATAAATGGTGGGTGAATTCCCAGACTAGCTAGCGAAACTTGCACATTGCTATTTGAAGGGGAAGGTAGCTGAACTTTCCTACTGCTTGTCCAGCAGTCTGCAGCATCACGGACGGATGGGCATCAAGGGCTAAATTCTTCTGAGGCTCGTCTTGGGAGCCTTGAGCAGGGGCCAGACACTATCTAATGGGACTGAGTGGGGTTCCAGTGGTAGCAGGTTTGGGAGAAGCCATGATAGAGGGGCTAAAAGTAGAGAGGAGGAACGCGTGGAATAGTCCCAGCTACGGTTGGTGCACTGGGGGATGCCCGCAATCAAAAGAACAAAAATACTTTCCTTTTACTAGTGCTTTGCAACTTCTGAAATGTCTCAACATTTTTTTTTATCATAGTAGTCAGTGCAGGTGGTAAGTGTTATAAGGGATCCCCTCAAAAGATTTACAATCCAGGAGGGAGAATAGTAACACATAACTATACTATAAGGCTAACTGTTCTAAGCCCGACAGGACATACAAAGAAATGTCATGGGAGCCCAGTGGATGGGAGCTAAATGGCAGCATGAGGCTCTATGAAGGATGTGACATTAGAGGTGGTTTCTGCCAGATGGAAAGAAGGCATGCAGGGTAACAGAAAATGGCTTTCCAGGCTAGACTGTGTGACCAGTGTCACACTTTGAGGGGCCTTTGTGATGCTGAGCAGTCTGCAATGGCCCGTGTGTTTCAGGACACCAGTTTGGAAGGATTGATTGGCCAGGCAAAGGCATTTGAACTCTATTCATGAGCCAAAGAGTAACCACAAAGACTTACATATAAGAGAGACTCAAACATTTTATTCCAGTGACTTTGATATGTAAAAATAAAATAAAGAGGCTTAAAGTAGAGTCTTCCTGTTCTCCAAGTACTCATAGATTAGTCTAGTAAGGAACACATACACATGAAGAGATGAAAAAAAAATAACTATAAGCTTTCATTTTTATTATCTCATTTTTTCTTCTCACCATAGTCATGTGTAAGGCATTCTTATGCCCATTCTATATATATGGGCAAATAGAAAAGTAGATACTGGTAAGTGACTTGCCCAAAATCTCACACATAGTAATTATAGAGCTGGAACAAGGGCTTGAACTTACAGGATCGCAAAACTGATGGTCTTTCTAATAAAGTGTATGCTAGGTGTGTCTATGAACCTTACTGAGATCCTAGAAAGAGAGGTGTTTTCTGCTCCATCAAGTGTTTCCATGTGAGCTATAACCATTGTTGGAATGTAAATGGTTGATGTTGTAAATTACCTTTATAATGAGCTAGAATAATTATCTCCTCTCACCCTTCCCCAAGTCACTGGGGTCAGAATGTTAGCTTTGTGTGGCCCAGTTTATTTATTTATTTATTTATTAAAAAAAATTTTTTTTTAAGGAGGGCTCAGCTCACAGTGGCCCATGCGGGGATCGAACCAGCAACCTTGGTGCTACCAGCACCGTGCTCTAACCAGCTGAGCTAACTGCCACTGCTGTGTGGCCCAGTTTAAAATCTCTCTTCTCCAGTTCTTTGGAGCAGCTGTCAGAGGACAAAGGCCCTGTTTTAATGGCACTGTTTTCCCTGCCTAGCTGAAGTGAACCCTGGTGAACAGAGATCCAGCACTGCTCAGCTCTCATTCCTGGGTCATGTGTCTCTCTTCTTTCAAGCTAAAGGGGCACTGCATCCATAAGGCAAGGAAATCTAATTACAGGGCACGTGTTCTAACTTAAGATGCTGTCAGTTATAAAATATAGGAGAAACAGAAACTTTAGGATAGGCACTTACCAGAGAAGACAGTGTCCTCTAAATGAGGAGAAGAAGAGTGTCAGGGACCCCTCTTGAATTGACCCAGAGTTCAGAGATTCCACAAGTTGCTCCTCAAACAATGGATTAACCTCACCTTAAAAAAGAGCCACTTGCCCAATTGCCGTCAGCCAGCTGCCGTTGGTTAGTTTATAGCAAGGAACTATACGATGCCCTGTTGTTATAGTTTTCTAGGATGGTAGTCCTGTGAAGAACTTTAGAGATCATCTCATCTGTCCATATGATTTTATGTTGGAGGAAACATACAGGGAAGTGAGGTGAGTCAATAAAGTTCAAAGAGTATGACTCTGGGCACCTGAAGGATATGTAACTTCCTCTCAACAAAAGGTATAGATTTCAGCGCAGGGCCATTTCTGTGGCATTATCTCCTTTCCTCCTGCACAATATGGCTGAGCACTGGATGGGCAGGGAACGTAGTCCCATTTCACTGGCAAACAAACTGAGCTCAGAGAATTTAGATGTGTGCCGAAGATCACCAGGGATTTAGCATGGCACTCTGTGTAATCAGTCAGGTATTCTGATGCTGTTGAGTTTTTGCATGGTATTGACTCACAATCATTTAGCCATTTACTTGGGATAAATTTTTCCTGAGCCAACCAGCAAGTCAGACTTACTACCTTTGGAGGCAAAATTGAGTAAAGTTAACTGGTTGACACACCATTGAGACTGGAGCCGTTAGCATTGGACACTGAATAGTTATCTTGATATACTTTGCTTCTCTTCTCTCTATAGGACATGATCAAATACTCAGTTTCCCCTTATGATTAGCCAGAGCTTTGAGAATTTGTTGTTATTGAAGATGAGACCTCTAGTAAGTTAAAACCCATAATGACTCTCCACCATGCCCCAATGCTGCCTGGAAAAACTAAAGCAATCTAGAAGATACAACAAAGTATCTTGGATGCCCTCAGGGAAATAAGCCTGCCTGGTGGTTGTTTGAGGGTTAAGAAACTAAGTGTTAGAATGCATTTATACAAGTTCTACACTGGCTAGGGAGACCTGCTCTCCAGAACTTTTAAATATCCTTCTGCCCAATTTTCTGCTTTTCAGGAAATCCTTGCAAGCCTACATTTTATTTGGTTGGAGGTAGACACAAACAGAAAAACTTCAGGATGACCCAGCTGTATATGTGGTACCCTTGAGACTATGGCCTCCTTTCAAGTTGTACTAAGAGGGCAACTGCCAACTATTTAATAAATGATGCCGGGTTGGAGGTTAGGCACCTCTGAGCTTCTGGTTCCCCAGGCTCCTGCCACTCTGTCCTTCCCACTGATAAACAGGCTTTGTGATCAAGGAGTCAAACGCCATTCACGGCCTAGGGCTTTTTGCAGAATCAGCTCAGGCAAACCCTATAAGAAATGGCTAGAGAGGGAAAATTACCTCAGCTGTATTTAGGGCTTTCAAGAATGTGGTTCCTCCTATATCTTTCATCCTAAATGAAGAATAATTGCACTTTAAAGTTTACAGTGCTAGAACTCAGAGGAGCTTTGGACGATCCTCTCTGGCACACTAGCCATTTTGTTTTATGGCTGGAGAAACTAAGGCTCTGGGGAGGAGTGTGTTCATTAGAAATCAGAGTTCCTGAGGCTCACCCTAATGCTCTATGCCCACTGTGTCTCGAACTGTCCTTGCATTCCAAGAACCGACTTTGCCCGCTTGGCTGGACGTGGGTTCATTCGGAAGAAACCTGGAAATACTGTAGTTCTAGGGATGTCTCAATGCCAAGCTCCTCTGCTTATGTGGTGAGAAACAGACTTCCAAAGTGTCTTACTCACTTCTCTTGAGGAGGGTTGATTCATCTAGTCCCCATTTAGTAAATTACCTTCTGTATGAAACTAAATGTTTTCCCAGCTGATTCAGGAGACCAACAGTCAGCCCTCAAGGCCCAGGAGAGAAGTCACGACATTAGTTGAGAGATGGGTGGGTGCAACTTAGACAGCCCACTGTGCTTCTTTTCCTTGAGACTGTGTGGGGTTTTTTGTTGTTGTTGTTTTTGATTTTTTATTTTTTCACCAGAATGACCTAAATTTTCCAGAACCTGTTTAATGGCTGGGAAAGTTGCTTCAATCCTGCCTGGATTCAAACAAAATAAAACAAAAGAAAACCCACAGTATCCAAGCTGTCTGGTACATGCCCAGGAGGCAGTGACCATAAAACAGAGGGACAATTAAATCTCAGTTCATCTCCAAAAATGTATACTTTTTTTTCCGCTGTAAATTGACACATAATAAAATACTTAAAAATTGCCTTTCCTTTCCCAATATATACAGGGCTATCAGGGAGGTTGAGGAGGAGAAGGCAGGTTATAATCTGCTCCAGAACTGGGACCCACTCAACCCACAGACTCATTGCAGAAAAACGAGGCTGGGTAGTCAGGCTCCTTTTATGATGGGAGAAATGACTGTTTTTATGGCACACTAAATAAAACCTACTTTAGAGCTATAAGTTTATTGCCAGAGTGGGGAGGGCTGTTGTTTTTGTTTTCTGTTCCCTACCTCTTTCCTCCACCCTTCCCTTCAGCTGAGACAGAGAAAAATGGGTGTTGAGATTTAGGAGTCCTGAGAAAGTGTATAGAAATAACATGATTTTAAAAAATTATTCTAAAACTTATCCTAACTTATCTCTGCATCTCCTGCTGAGTTTACAGGGACTATGTTCAGAATTCTTGGCTTTTCCAAATCGTTAGAACAATTCTCAACCAAGCAATAATAAACAACTGCTATAACCTGTATTTATGTAGTGCTTTATGGTTTCCAAAATGTTTTCACATTTATTAGATCTTCAGGGCAACCTGGAGAAGTAAGCAGGCCTGGAGTGATTGTTTCTCTATTACAGATAGAGAGATGGATGCCCAGGGGGTTAAGTTACTTGTCCAAGGTCACCACACTTGTTAAGCGTTGACTGAAAACTGAAACTCAAATTAATTATATAAAGACGAAATAAAATTAAGATCCTAACCTGGGTAGTGGAGAGTTGTTGGAGTATTAGAATTAGGGAGAGGTAAGGCGAAGACATCAGTCTGAATGTAGATGTTTAAAAAAGTGGGTTTCTGTTTACCTGTAGCTGCAAATAGGATGTGCCTTTGTCTTTAAATTTCTGTGACTTGGTGTATAATCTACAAAGGCAGAGGGACAAAAACCTAGCATAGCTAAGCATACACAAGGCCACAGAAGAAAGCTTTTTATTGTATGATGTTGGCCTGATGGTTAATGCTGTATCATCAGGAAGTGCCCAGGTAAGGTGCTTCCCCTCTCTGGAATGCAGTGCCGGTCACTGAATGACCAGGTGGTCGCTAAGAGGCTCTCCTCGCTCCCTCATCCCTATCCTTTCTTGGAGGCAGAGATTGCTGAAAAACATCCCAAAATTATCTGGCCTGAAACATGGGTAAGTTAGCGGGCTGAGGAAGGTGGTCCTCAGGTTGACTGCGGTTAGAGCAGTTACTGGTGAGGCAGGTGTCTGAGAATGGGCCTTCGTACATGGAAAGATCAAGACCAAGCTCTCTAACCAAAGTTGAGAAATAGCTGAGGGAAGGGCAGGCACAAATTCTGAACTGTAGTCCATCAGCCAAGCTGGGGCAGAAACTTCAGACTGGCCTCACCTTGGAGGCTGGTTTAAGAATCCAGAGCTATGGGGGACGGGCCACCAGGGTCCAAAAGGCTCAGCAAAGTGCACAGGTTTGCAGGTACCCCAAGAGTAACATCAAAGTAGAGGATTCTGTAACCTTGTGAGAGCACCATGACTCATCTGTAGGGTCACCAAATGTACGGTTGCTTGATGAGTGATTGATTCCAGGATGGATAGAGTCAGATGACCAGGCTCTGGCCTAATGGAGGGAGATGGAGATTTTCAGCCCACATCCAACTTCCCTGTCACCATTCCACGACACCCACAGGTGCCAGCACTCATAATATACAGATAATATGTGGTACATGTTGTTCCCATGACTTTAAAGCATGACAGCACCCCCACCCCAAAGCGCCCCAATAAGAACTCTGTATAATGTCTGGCTTTTTCTGCATTGATGCAGAAAGAGCCTAAAACCCCTAATAAGCTAAATCATGATGGTCAAAGACAAAGGGGAGACAAAGACCTGTGTCTAATTTACAAGGAAGGCACCAGGTACAGCTGGAAAGCCAAGCCAAGCCATGTGGCTCAGAGTAACTCTGCAGAACCATAGGCAGCGAGTTCGCTTAGGCTGCTTTCTCCTTCAGACTCGTTCATGTCACTCTGGTCTTCAGAGACCTCCTCCCAGACCTGGCATCACACCCCAGGAATTTGAGCTACAATGCTTGTCCAAAGGGGTGGAGATAAAAGGTGGGGATAATGAGGGGTACAGTGTTCCCTGACCCCTATTTCTAGGGAACTGAGTTTCTGGGTATTGATATCAATAATTGGTAATACCAATAGTCATAAAATTCTAATGTTAGTAATTTGCTGAACACTTACAATGTATTCTGGGATAACATCTTTACCCACATTGTCTATTAGGTAGGTTGTGTTCTTTTTCCCATTGTACACATAGCAGAGATAAGAAACAAATCCCAGGTAACACAGGTAGCAAGAAGCAAAGCTGGGGTTCGAACATAGGTCCTTCTGATTCCTGAGCCTGAGCAGGCCGTCAGGATTCCCCCCTGCTAGTTAGCACTGGGATAGCCCTGATGGCACCAGGCATTGGTCCACGTGCTTTATAGAGACTGGCATATTTGACTTGCCTGTTATTCTTAGGAGGTGAGTATATTATCATTCCCACATTACAGGTAAGAAAGAAAACTGACAGAGAGGTTAAGCAACTTGCCCAAGGTTACACAGGAAGCCTTCTAGAGAAAGTTAAGGAGCACGGATTAAATGGGAGATTCAGTGGGAGATTCGGAGGGCAACACCGGTTGACAGGGGGGCCCACTTAACTGCCACACCAGGGACATCATTGTTTCCATTCATGTCCCCCCAGGACGTGAATTTGTCCTTGCATCTATGCTGGGGCGGGTATGGACTCAGCTCCCTCACAAGGCTAGCCCCTCATGCTGACTCTGCCTGCCAGGCCTTGTGAAGGCGGCATCCTCTTCCACATGAAACTCATGCTGAATGAGTGAAGCTCCAAACGCCTGCCTCTTGCAGTGTTTATGGGAAGCTTTAAAAGCTAGATTTTCAGGCGAATTCAGCATCTTCATGACATTTTAGACTCAATTTATAATCAACGGTTATTTTTGCTCCAATAGCAGAAAGCACTAGTTTTGCAGTAAAAAGCATTTATAAAAAGGAAACACGAGGTAAAGAGGGGAAAAAATACTTTTTTTTCCCTCCTCCCTCTCCCATCCTATTTTTTTCTCCTCTAACAAGCAAAAGCTAGATGGAGTCTTTGGGCTTAATTTTTGAGCCCTTTTCTGCTCATACTACTGACCTCACCCTGGTCTCTGCTACTCCTCCACCCTGGAACACAGCTGAACCATTTTAACCCCCATTCCATGAAGAAACCCTTACGTTACCAAGTGTTTATCAAACTTGACTGAAGGAAGGATCTCTGGGCTCCAGCCCAGAATCATGACTCGGAACTTGCAGGAGAGAGGCCTGGTGAGCCGTGTATTTACCAAGAGGACGGCTGATTCTTTTCCTTAGGCAAGTTTGGAAAATGCCCTCTGTTTGGCCAGATTAACTCACTCTCCCCTTATTCACTGAGCTTTCTTCAGCCTTACCAGGGCCTCAGCCATCATGGCTGCTCCTCTTATGCCCGTATGGTTTTACACCTCTCTTCTAGATGTGACATGCAGACCTTAGGGCTCCACTCTCTCATTTTACCACTCCATCATATGGTACCGATTCTCAAAGAAGAGGCAAGAACACGTTCTGTGTCCTCCTCTTTTGAGGGAGTGGATGAAGAACTAATTCAGAGGGGAGAAGAGTTAACAAAGTGTGAAAACCTAACTTGTTCCATAACTACTCCACGCGACGATCAGTCTGCGATTGCTGCTCAGTGCCTTCCCCACAGAGTGTGTCCGCAGCCAGGACTGTGTCCTTATTTCTGCTCTGTCCCCCAGGGCTCCCAGCACCCAGCTGAAGGCCTAGAAAAGCCTGGACAGGGAGGACACAGCCTGCTGCTGGAAGAAGGCGGCCGTGGTGCCGTTAGTGAGGTTCTGGGTTAGCAGTTCCTCGCACCTGAATAGCTCCATCAGGAGGCCTCTGTGGCCTTTCTGGAAGGATGCGAGGACACTGTTGCTCTCCAATTAGCCCCTGCAAGCCTGCTCCATGGCTGTCTCTGAAAGGGCCACCCTACCGCTCCATACTACTTTCTCTCTTTCTTTACATTTTCTTAAGTCGATTTCCAGCGCTTCTGCTGAGAGGCTGTTTGTGTGTGTGTGTGTTTTTTTAATTGTATATCACACAATTGAAAGCCCAGTTTTTATCTTCTTTTCCCCTAACAATAGCACATTTCTAGACCCACGGGGAAAGCCCCTTGAAATCTGCTAAGGGCAGCTGGGGGTGGTGGGGGCTGGGAACGTCCTTCTAGGGGTGCATTTACTCTCAGCTGCAGGGTCTGGTGCTCGGATCCAGGCCAACACATGCAGGTATGTTTGTCTCCCCTGCTTGCCAGAACTCTCCAAGGGCAGACAGACCTTAGCTCAAAATAGGAAAGCTCTAATAGACAGAACAATGTTTTTTGTGCAGAAGTGAGCTCCCAGAACTGCATATTGTCTATTAGCTCCCAGAGAGGCTGTGAAGGATGACCTTGAGCTCTGAACATTGGGCTAGCTTGAGGGTGGGGGTGGCCACAGACTGTGGCCACCAGGACCTCTAGAATGGGTGATTGCAAGACATGATCCTCTGAACTTAAAAGAGACTCTCCCTCGTTAATGTCTCTACCCCATGTCTGCTGGATGTTGCTTTTCAGAAAAAAAAAATGTACTGAGAAATACAAAAGTATAATAGCTATATTTATGCCATGCCTACTATGGGCCAAACACTGTGGTAAATACTTGATATTCATCAACTTCTAATCCTCCCAACTGCCCTTTGAGACAGGTACTGCTGATAATTTCTCAGTGAGGAAGCTGAGATAAGAGAGTCCGTGTGACCTGTTCCCTGAACTGTGGATCTAGGATTCATACCCTCAATCAGAATCCAAGCCTGCCCCCAACGCTTGGATCTCAGGAGTAGTGACATCTGTCAAGGGCTTGAGAAAAGAGGGCCTGGACCAGTGCATCTCACATGGTTGACCTTGGACACCACTTGAGAGCTTGTTAGAAATGCAGAATGCCGGCCACACCCCAGACCTCCAAAATCGGAATCTGCGTTTTTCATAAGATCCCCAGGGGAATTATGTACAATTTAAGTTTGAGAAGGTCTGGGTTCCCATGTTGCTCTCCTACATGGCCCAGTTCTTTCATTTATCCTCCAGTCCCCTCCCTCAACACTCCCTTCCATAGTTGGAGGAGGGTGAGGGACAACGAACAGACTTGAAGATAGGAAATGATTTCCCCTGTTCCTCTTGCTTTGACGAACTCCCCTCCCCTGCAGACATTTGGGTCCCTCCTCATCGACGTCCTGATCTGTGCTGACAGGGAAAGGGACTTGGGCAAGTTAAAATGGGGGGGAAAGGGGAGAGTGGGACGGCAGCAGAGACACCGGTCAGTCCACTGGAGACCAGGTCAGGTCCCCTGTCCCCGCGTCCAGCTTGCCACCACTCCCCACTCTCCTGCCGCCTGCCCTGTGGGTGTTTCTCTGTGGATCATAACAAAGGGTGGCTTTCCCACCAGGAGAGTCCTGCTATGTCCCTGAACGTGACAGTCCCTCCAGCCACCACCGATGTTATTAATTTTTAAAACAAACTTGCTGATTGAGGTTCTGGCTGCCTCTAAATTGTCTCTACAAGGAGACTGTGTACTAATTAACCCATAGAAACAATCAATGATGTACCTTTTTCAAGTTCCAGGGTGATTAGAATATGAAAATGAAGAGCACAATGGTGCAGATGTTTTAAAATCACAGCAGACAGCAATTAGTGACACGGAAACCAGCTGCTTATCTCTCCAGATAAAGCCTCTTAATAGGGAATTACACTGGAGGAGTCATTACCCAGATGGATGTCACATGATTTACAGAGGGGGCGGGGCAGCATTCACTTGGATTTGGAAGCAGGTTCTCGGCAAGCTTCCTTCTGTACCTCGAACCAGGTGGATTTGTGGCCAGTGTCCGGGCAGGCTTCCCCTTTCTACCTGTTGGCACAGGTCAGGGGTGCAGCCAAGAATGAGGAAAGGCGAGACTGGGCCCTGCAGAAGCCACAGGCACCTGCCTCCTTGATTCGGGCTCCTTTGTTTTGGGATCCAGTCCATCAGCTATCCCTGTGCAGAGAGGAGAGTGAGGGCTGGGGGAAGCGAAACAACGAGGTGCTGGCTGCCTTAGGTGTTCCCTGGAAAGAAAATGTCCCTAAATTCTGCATAATAGCTCTGGGTGCGTGTGTGTGTGTGTGTGTGTGTGTGTGTGTGTGTGTGTCTGTAGTGTATATGTGCACGAACTGGCTCTAGAGAGTCGTTAGTGATTCTTGTTTGATGTAGTTTCTCTTTTTTACATGACCGAGGTTAAAACTTACATATACTGAAATGTTTAGATCTTAAGGATACCATTCAAAGAGATCTGACAAATGTATACCGCTGTGTAACTCACATTCCTATCACGATACAAAATATGTTCATTACTTCCAGAAACTTCCGTCCTGCCCCTTCCCACCTCACCTCACTTTGTAAGCAACGACTGTTCTGATTTCTGTCGTCACAAATTAGTTTTACCTGTTCTAAAACTTTATATAAATGGCATCATACAGTGTGTATTTTTGCGGGGTCGGAGGGAAGGGGGAGGTGGGGCTGGCTTCTGAGTAGAACTGCCAGGTCATAGGGCACATTTAGCTTTAAAAGGCATGGCCGAAATAAGTTCCAAAGTGGTACCATTTTGCACTCCCTCCAACAATGGATGAGAGTGGCAGTTGCTCCATATCCTTCGCAACACTTGTTGTTTTGGGTCTTTTTAATATTAGCCATTCTCCTGGGTGTGTAGTGGTATCTCGCTGTGAGTTAATTGGCATTTCCCTGATGACCAATCATGTTTGAATACATTGGCATGTGCTCACTGGCCAGTTCTACTTGTTTTGAGGCCCAGCATGTTTCGGTGAAAGTATTTTGCTATTGAGTGATGTTAACTTGGTTAAGAGCATGGTTAAACTCTTCTGTGTATTTTTTTCTGATATTTTTATTTGTTAATTTATCCCAGCAATTACTGAGAGACGAGTATTAAAATCCCTTTAATGTGGGATTGTGTATGTTTTTTCTTTTATTTCTCTTAGTTTTTGTTTCATGTATTTGAAGTTCTGTTATGAGGTGCAAACATATTTAGAAGTATTGCCTCTCCTTGATGAATTGACTCTTTTATCATTTTAAAATGTCCCTAAATTATCTCTGGTAATACCGTTTGTTCTGAAGCCTATTTTGTATTATATTAATTTAGCCAACTCCAGCATTCTTACGTCTAGTGTTTGTGTGGTATGTCTCATCCCATCCTTTTACTTTTAAGTCATCTGTGTCTTTGTATTTAAAGCATATCTCTTGTAAATATGACACACGTAGTTGGGTCTTATTTTTAATGCAGTCTGACAATCTACCCCCATTTTTGTTGTTGCAGTTTTGTTTTGTTTTGGAGTGTTTTAGTATATAGGGAGTTAATGTAATTACTGATGCTGTTGAGTGTCAGTCTACCATGTTTTTTCTTTCTTCCATTGTAGCTTCATTCTTTTTCCTCCTTTTCTGCCTTTCAGATTAAGCAAGCTTTATTTAGTGTTTAGTATTCTACATTTCCTTCTATTTGTATTTTACATATACCACTTTGTTTTATTTTTATTGGTGGTTCTAGAAATTACAATATGCACCGTAAAAGGATCATAGTCTACTTTGAACTAATATTATATTCCTTCAAATGTAAGTACTTTACACGTGTATACTTCCATATATCACCCTCTTGTTCTTTATTTTATTGTTGTTGTATATTTTATTTCTATAAATGTCATAAATTCCATGATACATTATTATTTCTGCTTTAAGCAGTCAGTTGCCTTTTGAGGATCCAAGAATAAAGTGTTGTATATATGTCCATATATTTACCATTTCCACGTTCTTCATTTGTTCATGTAGATCTGAGTTTCCATCTGGTGTTATTACATTTTGGCCTAAAGAATTTCACTTTAAATTTCTAGTAATTCAGGTCTGCCAGCAATGAATTCTCTCAGTTTTTATTTATTTGAAAATATCTTAATTTGCTTTCATATTTGAAGGATGTTTACAAAGGGAATTAGAACTTTAAGTTGAATTTATTTTTATTTCAGTACTTTAAAGATATTATTTCCTTGTCCTCTGGATTGATTTTTATTGAAGACAAGTCAGACATTTTTGTCACTATTTCCCTTTAAATAATATATATTTCTCTGGCTGCTTTTAAAATTTTGTCTTTCGGGGACGGCCAGTTAGCTCAGTTGGTTAGAGCGCAGTGCTCTTAAGGTTGCTAGTTTGAGCCCCACATGGGCCACTGTGAGCTGCGCCCTCCACAACTAGATTGAAACAACTACTTGACTTGGAGCTGATGGGTCCTGGAAAAACACACTAAAAGTGAATAAACGTTTAAAAAAAATTATCTTTAGTTTTCATCAATTTGTTTACAATGTGCCCAGAGTTGGGGGTAGTTTGTGTGTTTATTCTGCTTGGGATTTGTTGAGCTTCTTAGCTATGGGAACCCACACGCATTATCATATCTTTTATACTCCTAGGATTCTAATTATATGTTAGACTGCTTAATACTCTCCCATAGGTCACTGAAGTGCTGTCATTTGTTGTTGTTGTTGTTTAATTTTTCTCCCCTACCCAGTTTCGATAATTTCTACCATTTTCTCTTTGGATTCACTGAATCTCTCTTCCGTAGTATCTCGTAAGCTGTTAAGTCCATCCACTGAATTTTTCATTTCCGATGTTGTATTTTTCTGATTTAGAATTTTCATTTTATTTTGGTAGAGTTGCCGTCTCTATGCTGAGGTTGCTCATAGTTCATCAGTTACACCCTTCTTGTCCTGTACATACTTGAACATCTTCATAATAGCAGTTTTGAGGGCCTCGGATCTATATCTCCTCTCCTAGTTGTGGGTCGCATTTGCCTGCCTCTGCTTATCTAGTAAATGTTTTATTACGTCCCAGATATTACAGACACCATATTATCGATGCTACATAGACATTCTGGATTTTGTTGTTTTCCTTTAAAGAGTTTGACTTTTGTTCTAATGAATAGTTAGTTAGTGTTATCGTATTATGGATTCTTTTTAGACATTGCTAGGAAGGCACTAGAGTAGCTTTTAGTCTACGGCTAGAGTAAGCCTACTGTTAAGGAGTACCATTAATGGAATATCAACATAATATCTGGGACAGTCATTAAAGCTACCCCACTCTGTCCAGTCAGAAATCCAACATTGCCCAATATTATATGGCCTCGGGACTCTATACTCAGCTTACCACCCCCTCATAGCAAATCTCTGTTAGACTTCATGGAGTCTTACCCTCAAGTGCAAATTAAAATTTGGCCAAAGACTTAGGGGATCCCTACTAAGGTTTCTAGGGTTCCTTTTCTATTTATTAATAGCTCCTTCTTCTCAGGTACCCTGTCTCCCAAATTCCCCTCAGGAGCCCCAAACCTGATCTCTGACTCTTCCATCCAATGAGATCATAGCTCTCTTGGTGCTACTCAGTTCCCAGGTTAACTATCTTGGTTCCCAGCTTTAGAAAGTTCTCCCAGGCAGAAAAGTAGAGATACTGTGGAGCCTCATGAATTTCCCTTCTCGCTAGTATTCATAGTTCATATTGTCTGCTGTCCAATGCCTGAAAACAGTTGCTTCATATATTTTATTCAGTTTTACATGTATTTCCATAGAAAAGTTAAGAGTATGCCTATTAATTTCATTATGGCTGCAGCCAAGTCAATGGTCATTTTTATGATGCAGCGTTACCGTGTGCCCAAGGAAGCCCATTACAGTGGCCTCTGTCTCTGTGTGAGCCATCACCCCCAGTCAAAGGATTTTTTTTTTCTTTCAGTATCATTCACAGCCACCAAATCGCAAATAAGGAATGTTTCCTGTGGGAACTACATTGAGGTGACTTCCCAGGGCAATTCATGTGACAGGAAATGAGGACACATTCACTGTATATATGTGGTTGGAAACTTCCTGTCCATTTAGGAGCTGGGTACGTTTTCTGTGTCCCAGTCTGTTTGGACTGCTATAAGAGAATACCGTAGACTGAGTGACTTTGAAAAACAGAAATGTATTTCTCACAGTTCCGGAGGCTGAGAAGATCCATATGTCAGCAGATTTACTGTCTGGTTGAGGACCTGACTGATTCCTGGTTCATAGATGGCCATCTTCTCTGTGTCTTCACATGGTGAAGGACAAGAGAGCTCTCTGGGGTCTCCTTTATTCTATGAGCACTAATCCTATTCATGAAGGTTCAAACCTCATGACCTAATCACATGGTGCTCCCAAAGGCCCCACTTCCTAATACCATCACATTGGGGTGTAGGGTTTCCGCACAGGGATTTTGAAAGGACACAAACATTCATGCAATTCTGTGGAATCCAAGAATCATAAAGCTATTGTTCAAAGACAGTACTTAGTGACATTCCTGTATCCCTACCCATTAACAAATGCAGGAATGAACTGGGTTGAGAGGTTTTGGGGGCACACTCAATGGAAGCTGGCATGTGCCTATTCATTCCTCTTTTTCATAAGCCTAAATGGTAATTTTCAAACTATATTTTTTTTTTAATGACAGAACCTTCTCTCCCACCTCCTTTCTGTGAAATGAAATCTTTTGAAGGCTGCTCTGTTCACTTACGGGTTAAGAGAATGGTCTGGAGCTTCTCTCATGCCCAATCTTCTGGCTACAGTTCAGAAATGTCTTTACAAAATCCTAGGTCTCTGTGGAACACATTTGAAAACCACTGAGCTGGAACATCTCCTGATAATATCAGAGCTTCTTTAGTCCCTTATCCAGACCCCTGTCTTTGATGTAATCCAGTGGTTCTCAACTCTGTGTGCTCACTGGGATAACTGAGAGCTTTGAAAAATGTCTTACTCTTCAGGCCCCACCTCTATAATGTTGATTTAATTGGTCTGGGTCAGATCCCAGGTATGGTGTTTTCATGAAGCTTCCTGGATGATTCTAATGTAGAGCCAAGGTTGGGAACCTTTAATCAGACACTTTGTGGTTGCCTTCCTTGTCTCCCACACTCAGCTCTTGCTCAGGCTTGAGCGCTTATTTCAAGCCTCAGGGATGGAATGCCCGGATTTCCCAGAGCTCTGGGGATTGCCCTGGATGAGCTAGGGAAAGAGAAATCCCAGGGTGGAGGTCATGCACACCTGTATGCCTAGTCCTTTCTGGGAGGACAGTATTCTCATCCATCCATATCCTTGTCCATCTTACCTGGCAGTGTACTTGGAATACCTAAACAGGGGGCCATGAGTTCAGAGAGCAAAGCAGGAATGCTCAATGGTGCCAAATTGCGTATCCTAACAGGCCTATAGTGGTTTGCTCCGCATATTTACCACCAAAAAGTACTGCGGATGTCATAGCAACCACTGAAGAGCCCCACCCCAGAGGAATTATGGTGTTAAAACATTAGATCAGTGGTTTTAAAATTTGATTGTACATCAGAATTATCTGGGGAGTATGTTAAAAATGCATATTCCTTGTTTCCACTCTGGAAGATTGCAAATTAGTGGATCTGCGATGGGGCCCAGGAATCTGTATTAATAACCAGTACCTTCGGGGGTCTGGCACAGAGATCCAGGACCACATCTTGAAAAGCACCAAGTGCCAAATTAAGAGATGAAGCTCCTTCCTTTCTTCATACTCAGACATATTTTCCTGCTCATGTAAAGCAAAATCTCACTAATAGTAAACTTAAATTATTGATGTCAGCAGAAAGTAGCATGAACACAGCTAACCCAAAAGAGTAGTTTATCTCTGGCAAACTCATGGTTGAATTTTGAGGAGTTATATTTTTCTCAGACCCAAGTCACCATCTCCTCCTCTCATTGCGACAAACCTTGTTTTTTAGGTAAGTCTGAGATATGGCTGGTGACTCGTTTTCTTCCCGTTTTTGTGGATCTTTTAGTTTTTTTATGCAGTGATCTATTGCTCTCTTTTTAAAAAAGGTGAAAATGAACTGCTTTTTAAACAGAAATCTGACCTTTACAAAATTTAAATGTATATGATTTATACATCGGTTGTAGGGAGGTAATAGTTATGTACTCTACATAAGAATTCTTCACATTACTCAAAGACTTGCTTCCATAAACACATCCCTTAGAGAAATCTGTCCGGTGTTTTCAAAACGGTGTTTTACTGCCAAACATTTGGCCTGGGCTCAATGTGCATGGAAAGCACTGTTCTTATAAAAGTAAGCCACACCTTCAAAATGACTATGAGTCCCACAGACAATCATGGAGGTGGGGGAGTAGCCAGGAGACATTAAAAGTTTTCCACAAAAATAACTAGCCCAGTGTAGCATATCATCAGCTCTTCCCTTATTTGTTAACCCTGCTGAGGGCTGAGGGTGGTATAAAAACCTTAAAGTATTCAGGTCTTATCCCCCGAAAAATTCATAATCTGAAGGGGAAATGGAAACAGGTGCTGTGTGAGTTCCTAAAGACCCTCAAAGTCCCCATAGGGAATTCTGTCAGCAAACCACTGGAGAAGGGTGAATGGCGGGGAGAGTCTGTGCTTCTCTCACCTGCCTCGGCTTTGAGCTAGGGCCCTGTTTTTCCATGTCCATCTATGTCTCCATGGAGTAAGTGCTCAATTCTCAGTGAAGGACATATTGGAACTGACAGCCTCATCACTGTGTATATAATATGTCATGCCTGACAGATGAAGAAATGGGATTTCTTGAAATGCATCGGGATATAGCCATCAGCCACTGCTGGAAGAAAGCCTGTTCTGCCAGATCCTTTCGAAAGCACCCCTTTTGGTTCTCTCTGCCCCTTCACTTCAGCCCATCAGAGTGCAGCGTTTAAAGCACCATTTCCCTCCATTACTCCTGATTCTGTGTCGTGCTTCCCTTTTGTCCACCCTGCCCTTTGATTGCCTCCCTCTCCCAGCAGGGCAAATTGCAGCTGATGTAGTAGGAACAATGGGATCAGGCAGTGTCCAGATGGAAGCCCTGGGAACCAGGCACGCTTAACAGCATTACTTTCAGCTGGTCTGGCCTGGGTGTAAGTGAGCAGGCCCCACCTTTCAACTGCCAGAGTAAAATCCACCCTCCTGACAGTCACGTGGCTTTCTCAAAGACAGAGCTAATTAGAAACTGAAACAATTAACCGGAGATGGGGGAAGACTAACAGTAAAAATTACCCTGAAGGGGAGTTACTTTGCAAGTGCCTTTGGTCTTTAAGTCTTTGGGAAAGATTTTTTTTGTTCAACACCTAATGCATTCGAGTGCTCCAATTTGATTATGAGCCATTATCAAACAGCTGATTGTCGGTTTATTGTCTTTTGTGTGTAGCCATATATTTTGTCATGGTAATAGGCACCTCAAACGTGATTTTGTTTATTCATTCAACAAACCTTTCTTGGGAACTTTCTAGGTGGTTTGCTTTTCAGTAGGTACTGGGAATAAGAAGATAAATGACAGAGTCTTTGACCTCAAAGTACTTACAGTCTAGGAGAGAGAGACAGAAAAGTATACAAGTAAATGGTACGTAGCAGTATAAGGATTGTGACAGATGTGTTTGTGGGAGACAATTGCACTTGCAGAAGGAATGGCATAAGAAATTAGGATGGAGGGGGTGGTTATGTTTGCAGACAATATGTTGCAATATACAGGTCATTAATCTCACTGTCGACAAAATGAAATACCCATAGTAAAATGTATGTTCCTTTATTTATTCAATAAATGTTTTTCGAATGCCTACTATTTGCTGGGCACTATGGTTGGTACCTCTGTGATGGTGTGTGTATAGGATAGAAAGGGAGACAGGCATTAATTCAGTTAGTCCACAAATCGAATGTAAAATTAAAACTATGATAAGTACAACAAAGATGAGATGCATGGTTTCATTATAAAATCTTATAATAGGAGTATTTCTATAAGGGAAGGGGGCTCCTAGATTCAGCTGAAATTAGAACATAAAGAAAGAGTTAATAAAGGACTCTCCTAGGTGCCAAGAATAAGAAGATGGAGCAACAGAGAAAAACTGGTGGGAATCGGTGACCAAGATTCCACCTTCACCATGAAGCCCACCTGTGAACTTCACTTTCAGGATCTAGAAAAACGGAGGAGGGTTGGTGGCAGGGGGTAGAGGAAAGAGGGTGACTATAGGTCCTGTTTTACCAGGTCCAAAACAATAACTTACACCTTTTGTTCCACTATAATTTTTAATAAGCGCCACCACTGACTCTCAAAAATATTCTAGTAACAGTAATCAACTATATTGTCACCCTAAGGAGATGGGAGACTTTGTCTTCAAGCCCTCTTGTAGACCTGTCACCCTGTGAGTAGACACATAGTACCCACTACAATCCAAAGCACAAATGACAGATTAACAAAGACCTGATTCATACTAGATAAGGAAGTGGCATTTCACATTTTATGCTGTGCATAAGATTTCTTTCTTTTTTTCCCCCCAAAAACAAAATGGGAAAGCAGCCTGTGTCCGCAGCAATAATACCCAGTAAACAAAGTCAAGTTGCAGGATTAGTTATCTAGAGGTTGGTGATGCAGTGGGGTGTTTACTCTTTACTGCATGATGAAGAAAAAGTTAATTTTTTTCTTCTTAATTTTCTCCTGGACACTTATCGGCATAGCTTGGGGAGACGCTATCATGACACTTAAAACACATAGTCCAGTATTGGAAATACAACCAGGATTTCATAAAATCAGGGACGCAGAAAATAAGCCTAAGGATTCCAGCAACTGGTATGAAAGAAACTCTGGTTGCTTTACCACACTGAATTTTACCTGTAATGCTTCCTGTCATCTGTGCTTTGACTCCTAACAGGGACCATAAGAAGTGTTTCCTAATAAAACGTCAGTCCTATAGCATCAATGGCAAATAGAGAGAGAGAGAGAGAGAGAGAGAGAGAGAGAGAGAGAGAGATACAGACAGACAGACAGACAGATACATATTACAGGTTAACACTTCCTAAATGAACTAAGCCAATCATCATATACTTCTCAGTGGGGATAGTATCCAAAGATTTCTTCAGTTTACTAATATTTTCCATTCTTTTTCAAATCTTAGGGCAATGCATGCTTTAAGTTGACGACTCTGTGTGTAACACAGGACTTATAATAAGCTGTGAGGAATGCTTTGTAACTGGTAGCATGGCTTAAAATTGACCTGGAACAGTGCAAGCATCTCTGTATTAAAAATAGTGTTAATATCTCAAAATGATGTATTCACTCTCCATTCCCTTTGTGATTTTATAGACGCTGCTTATGCTTGGCCTGTAGCACAGTTTCTGCCTTTCCTAAGGAAGGTGCCAGAATCTGAAGACATTCATAGAGAATCAATGTAGGGAAAACACCGCTGACAAGTTCAGAGGAGTGATCTTGAATGATAATGATTTTTTTCCTGTACATTCATCCATGAGACTCAAGGTTCCTTTGGAGAATATCCAAGAGTATTCTCAAGAGAGCAGCCAGTGCCTCATGTGGGTTTAAGGACGCCTCAGAGGGCCCACTCCCAATGGCAGCACAGTTCTGAGAGTCAGCAAATATTTGAAGCCTCTTCCATATTTCTTTCCTTCTTCCATTTCCTCTCCAGGCCTTTGACTGGCCCACTTTTCCCGATGCAGTCTTCCTGCTTCCCCCTGAATTCCTAAACTTGTGCTGCCTTTCCTTGTTGCAGTGGTTCCTAAGGAGCTACTTGGTTGAGTACAGAGACGTTGGAATCCAGGATCAAGTGCAAACAGAAAGTGCCATAGGAGGAAGCAAGGAAAAGATGTGTGTCTGAGGAGAAGCGTGGACAGAAATAAGAGTGGCTGGAGTTGGGCAAACGAACGCAGGGAGTCAGGAAGTTCCGATTCTCTCCTGGACTCTGCCACCTTGGCAGGACACTATTACCTATTCAAGTTTTGGCTTCTTCATTTGCAAAATACAGGCATTGAACTAAGTCACCTTTAGGGCCCTCTCTAAACAATTCTTACTCTGAGATCGCATTTAACCGAGATAGGTTGAAGTTCATGTGATTTGGAGGAAGGAGGGGGGAAGACAGTGATTAAAGCATCCCTATGAATGTTCAAAATCAGTGCATCATTTTTACTACTGCAGTTGAGAAACCCTCCGTAAAGCATCCTGGAATTAAAGGTGGCGGTTTCCAACTTTTCAATCATTAAGCCTTTTGACATTAAATTTTAAATAGTTCCCGTATGCTCATCTTTGTCTCTCTCTCTCTCTCTCTCTCTCTCTTTCTCTCTCTCTCTTTCTCTTTTTTTTTCTCTCTCTCTCTCTTTTTCTCCTTCTCCACTCTGCCCACACTTAGGCTTACGAGCGGCCCCAGAAACACTCAGCTCTCCTTTATGACCCAGGCCTCCCACAGGACTTCACCGGTGACACCTTAAAACCAAAGCACCAGCAAAAAAGCAGCAGCCAGAACCACATGGACTGGTCCACCAACTCTGACAGCGGACCTGCCACTCAGAATTGCTTCATCAGTCCAGAATCTGGCCGAGAAACTACAAGCACCAGCAAGATCCCAGCTCTTGAGCCCGTGGCTTCCTTTGCAAAGGCCCAGGGTAAGAAAGGCAGTGCAGGGAACACATGGAGTCAATTGTCCAACAGTAGCAAAGATATGCTCTTGGGAAATGTGGTCCCCTCCCCAAGCAGCCACAGCTCACCAGCCCCACCCAGCAGCTCTGCCGAGTGCGGTGGGCTCCAGCCTTTGGTGGATCAAGATGGAGGCAGTGCAAAGGAGCCCCCGGAGCCACCTACTGTCAGCAGCAAGAAAAAGTCCAGTAAAAAAGATGTACTAAGTCAAACCATACCAAACCCAGACTTGGACTGGGTCAAGAGTGCCCAGAAAGCATTTGACAACACAGAAGGGAAAAGAGAAGGCTACTCAGCAGATCACGCCCAAGAGGCATCACCAGCCAGACAGAATGTGAGTTCCGTCAGTAATCTTGAAAATGACTCCAGTCATGTCCGGATTACTATCCCTATCAAGGCACCCTGTCTAGATCCAACCAGCCATAAAAGGAAAAAGAGACAGTCTATCAAAGCCGTAGTAGAAAAGATCATGCCGGAAAAAGCTCTGGCTTCTGGAATCACGATGAGCAGTGAAGTAGTTAATAGGATACTTTCCAGCACTGAGGGAAATAAGAAAGATCCCCGTGTCCCTAAGCTGGGTAAAATGATAGAGAACGAGTCCCCCTCACTTGGCCTTGAAACCAGTGGCAATGCTGAGAAAATTGTCTCAGGAGGTGTGTCTAAGCAGCGGAAGCCACCCATAGTCATGACACCTCCAACATGCACAGATCATTCTCCATCAAGAAAGGTGCCAGAAATCCAACATCCAAAATTTGCTGCAAAACGGAGGTGGACATGCAGCAAACCAAAACCCACCAGTATGCTTCGGGAGGCAGTCATGGCCTCCTCTGATAAACTGATGGTGGAACCGCCATCTGCTTATCCCATCACCCCATCCAGCCCTCTGTACACCAACACAGACAGTCTTACTGTGATCACACCAGTCAAAAAGAAGCGGGGACGACCAAAGAAGCAGCCTCTGCTCACGGTTGAGACGATTCACGAGGGGACTTCCACCAGCCCAGTCAGTCCCATCAGCCGGGAGTTTCCTGGCAACAAGAAAAGGAAGAGGCGACGCAGTTTAGCTAAGTTGGCCCAACTAGTGCCAGGGGAGGACAAACCCATGAGCGAGATGAAATTTCACAAAAAAGTTGGAAAGCTTGGCGTGTTGGATAAGAAGACCATCAAAACAATCAATAAGATGAAAACACTCAAGAGGAAAAATATCTTGAACCAGATCTTGTCCTGCTCCAGCAGCATTGCTCTGAAGGCTAAAGCACCCCCTGAGACCAGCCCGGGGGCAGCCTCAATTGAGAGCAAACTGGGCAAGCAGATTAATGTCAGCAAGAGGGGAACCATCTACATTGGCAAGAAGAGGGGCAGGAAGCCTAGAGCAGAGCTGCCACCCCCATCCGAAGAACCCAAAACAGCCATCAAGCACCCAAGGCCTGTTTCTAGCCAGCCGGATGTTCCAGCCGTGCCTTCCAACTTTCAGTCACTTGTGGCGTCTTCACCAGCAGCTATGCACCCACTATCAACACAGTTAGGTGGGTCAAATGGCAACCTGAGCCCCGCCAGCACCGAAACCAATTTTTCAGAGTTGAAAACTATGCCAAATCTCCAGCCCATCAGTGCTCTTCCAACCAAAACCCAAAAGGGAATCCATAGTGGAACCTGGAAGCTGTCTCCACCCAGGCTGATGGCCAACTCACCTTCACACCTCTGCGAGATTGGCTCACTCAAGGAAATAACCCTGTCCCCTGTGAGTGAGTCGCACAG
Source organism: Rhinolophus hipposideros (assembly GCF_964194185.1). NCBI lineage: Eukaryota > Metazoa > Chordata > Mammalia > Chiroptera > Rhinolophidae > Rhinolophus > Rhinolophus hipposideros. The sequence continues at coordinate 23,413,371 of NC_138063.1, read as the reverse complement.
TGAGGAGACGATCCCGAGCGACAGTGGCATTGGGACGGACAACAACAGCACGTCTGACCAAGCAGAAAAGAGTTCAGAATCCCGACGGAGGTACTCTTTCGATTTCTGCTCCCTGGACAACCCGGAGGCCATTCCGTCTGACACCAGCACAAAGAACCGGCATGGCCACCGGCAGAAGCATCTCATCGTGGACAACTTCTTGGCCCACGAAAGCCTCAAGAAGCCAAAGCACAAGAGGAAACGGAAGAGCCTGCAAAAGCGTGATGATCTCCAGTTCCTGGCAGACCTGGAGGAGCTCGTCACCAAGTTCCAGCTGTTCAGGATCACCCACCGCAGTTACACCTTTTACCACGAGAACCCGTATCCCAGCATTTTTCGGATTAATTTTGATCACTATTACCCGGTGCCATATATCCAGTATGACCCGTTGCTCTATCTTCGTAGGACTTCAGACTTGAAGTCAAAGAAGAAGCGTGGTAGGCCTGCAAAAACCAATGACACCATGACAAAGGTGCCTTTTTTACAAGGGTTCAGCTACCCTATCCCCAGTGGAAGTTACTATGCACCCTATGGAATGCCTTACACATCAATGCCTATGATGAACCTTGGTTATTACAGTCAGTACCCAGCTCCCTTGTACCTGTCGCACACGCTCGGAGCCGCTTCCCCGTTCATGAGGCCAACGGTGCCCCCACCTCAGTTCCACACAAGCTCCCACATGAAGATGTCCAGTACAGCAAAGCATAAAGCAAAGCATGGAGTACACCTGCAGGGACCTGTGGGCATGGGCCTCGGTGACATGCAGCCATCCCTGAATCCTCCCAAGGTGGGCAGTGCCAGTCTGTCCAGCGGTCGGCTCCACAAGAGGAAACACAAACACAAGCATAAGCACAAGGAAGACCGGATTCTGGGGACCCACGACAACCTGAGTGGTCTCTTTGCAGGCAAAGCCACAGGCTTCTCCAGCCACATCCTGAGTGAGCGGCTAAGTAGCGCAGACAAAGAGCTCCCGTTGTTGAGTGAGAAGAACAAGCATAAGGAGAAGCAAAAGCACCAGCACAGTGAAGCCAGCCACAAAGCTTCTAAGAACAGCTTTGAGATGGACACCCTGTCTACACTGTCACTTTCTGATGCCCAGCATTGGACGCAGGCCAAGGACAAAGGTGACTTGAGCAGCGAGCCTGCAGATTCATGCACAAAAAGGTATTCTGGCAGTGGCGGGGATGGTGGCAGCACAAGACCAGAGAGCCTGGATGTGTTCAGTGAAATGAACTCTTCAAACGATAAGTGGGACACTGACGTGAGTGGGAGTAAAAGGAGGAGCTACGAAGGCTTTGGGACGTACAGGGAAAAGGACATCCAAGCCTTCAAGATGAACCGCAAGGAGAGAAATCCTTACGACCCCTCCATATCTCCAGGTAAGACCATGGTTTTGCTCAGACTTGAATGATCTTGTTGCTTAACTGCTGTGGTTTGTTAGCACTCTAGAAGTCTGCCATGTTTCGCACATTGCGTTCACTAGTTTGCAGATAGGAAGGAGGCACATGAACGTCCTTGCATGTTTTGTACATTGCACGTTTTGTACATTGTTCTCTTGGTATTTACTGTCTTTTTCTTGGAGCATTGCCTGTGAACTGTGGGCCCAGAGGCAGCCCCAGGAGCTATCTAGACTACAACCATACCCACCACTTTTATGCTTTTATTGACAGTGCTCTCGTCACGTCCTCCTCTGATCAGATACAGGTACAGTTTGCTATTTGGATAAAGCCTCCAAACTCACTGGGAATACCATCAAAATCCCAAGAATGTCAAAGCTGGACGTGAATGAATATCTAGTTCATCTGAGATGTTTTCTCGAGCAGTCAGACATCCTAGATTGAGAATTGTATAGCTGAGGCATGGAAAGATGATGACCCATGAATCCTGAAGTCTACCTGCTAAGGGAGCCACAGCTCCGGGCCATATTGTCCTCTCTTTGTTTATGGGCATTTGATAAGCTGCCCTAGGCAGGCCCCCAAAGTGAACACCTGACTGTCATTTCCCTGCACAAAGGGAGGAAGCCTGGCTGAAAAGTGTTGCAAGCCTCCTGCCCCCAAGGGGACCTTACCGCTGTGTCACTTGGCATGTCCACTGGGAATGGAATTTGCCCACTAATCTCTACACTGAAGTGTTGGCTCTTACAGAAAGAGCTCATTCCTTTTCAGTTGCTGGCAGAATTTCCTTGCCAACCTGCCCACCCATACAAACTTTCCTTGCCGTGGAGTCCTCATACTTCTTCCCATCACATGGATGATAAGACTCCCGTAGAACAGAGCAGTAATTTACTAGGAAAAGAATAGAAACTCCTTCCCTAGGAGTTGCAGAAGCTCAAAGGATTTCTCATGTTCCACCTGCCCCCAAATAGTACAAACCCCCCTGCCAAAGACTGGTCTTTAAAGGACAAATCATGCCCACTTAAAGTTTGGGTGTAGTGTTTCACCTCTGTTTATGATGTGTACCTCGTGCTTGTCCTTTCCCTTCCCAGGGAGTCTATAATTAGAGGAGGTGAGGGGAGACTATTCATGAGAAATTAGAGACATTTTCTAGGCTGGCAGAATTCAGGAAGAAATATAATTATGAATTAGAAGGCACTTAAAGATTCCCCCAAATTGCCACTAGCTTGTGAGTTGCTGTAGTAGTAGATGTTCTCCTTGGTTAATAAAGAGACCAATTAGCAGTCATGTCCCCTGCATTTGCTCAAGATGATAAATGACCCACACTTTGTGTCTGCCCACAGTGGATGTGCTCATCTGGGTTTCCCATTTCTCATCATCAGACTTTGTTGAAGGTGCTTGGTAATTTTGTGTGTGTGCAAAGCCCAAGTTAAGCTTACCTGGACAGGAGTTCCTAGATTAAACTTTCGCATGAGTGATACTATTGCTTTTTCTTTTAGCACGATGAAATTGATTCATAGGACCGAAACTCACCATGGACAGAGAATGTTCTTTATTATTATTATTACTATTATTATTATTATTAATGACGATTATCATTGTTGTTGTTGTTTTGGCATTGTTTACCTAGAAAATTATGGTGATGCATTATTGCTCACTGAAATCCAGTTTTTTGAGTTATTTGGGCCACTGCTTTGTGCCTATCTGTTTTATATGATTTTATTTTTTCCTCAACATTTTAATGAATCGTAATTATTGGTCACTTCTGTCTATATGAGTTATGCCTGTTGTCCCTGCATACCTTGTTGAATATCTTATTGGAACACACCAGATTCCCTATCTTTCCTCTCCCTTTCAACCTTAACCCCCCCTTGTCTATATCCCAAATACCCTCTCTGGACCCCTAAAGCATTAGGAGAAAATGTCTTTAGTAGCACTTGGAGCCCAATGTCAGAGTTTGTCAAGATTTCCTGAAGAGCGTTCACCTTAATGTAATACACTCCAGAGAGTGCCAAGTCCCATTGAAAGTGAGAGGCAACAGGTGGGATGAGGCTGAGGTTACTGGAGGCAGTCAGATCTTTCAGAGACTTTATCTGGATCGAGGTGTCTGTTTGGCGAGATGATACTGAGGGTCATGACTGGAAATCAGCACTTCCCACCACTTCTCTCCCTCAACATTTTCTTCTCCATTCTGGATTCATTTCTGTAGCATCTAATGTCCTACTTCACGTGAGCTAGTCTTCTCTAAAATACATATGGCAGAAATAAAGATGACATCCTTTTAGCCTATTGAGGACAAGAGTTAGGAGCTGAATCACAAGAGGACTTTGAGTGCTCCCTGAGATTAGAGCTAATGTAAGGCCCCATAGTCATTACCATGTAAGTCATTACCATGATGGAGACAGGAAATCGAGACCCCAGTTAGCCGTAGCAGCAGTCGCACTCTCCATTTTTTCTTTCCTGCTTGGAAGATCATTCTTTCTCCATCCCCCTGCCCCACCATAGATGCTTTGCCTCGTTAGCCCCCTTACAACACACCTAGAGCTTAGAAGTCACACAGACTCCTTACTTGGTTTCTGTATTTTACTCCTTCAACTTTTTTGATTTTGGAAGGCAGTACCTCTTTTGACCTATTTTCTAAATGCATACCATCTGCTAAATCTGCATTTATAAAAATGCGTGCCAGGGACCGAATAATGGACAGATAATGGGAAGATGCAATCCACAGACTCTCAGAGTTGGAAGAAGCCTTATCAGCCCTCATTTGCGCCTCTCTCCTACCAGGCATCACACGCTGACAGGCAGCAGATTCCCAGAAGAGCAAACCTGTCCAAGGTTGACAATACATAGTCAGAAAGTGCTCTCAAAGCCAAGTTCTCATAAGGCAGTGAAGAGGTCTCTAGCGTGAGTGATGTTTTTCCCATTCAGACCACTTGGAAACAACCTTTGCATGCTTTGACCTCAGATCATGCCAGGAACTTCAGACATCTTGACCACTGCTGTCCAGGCTCCCAACAGATGTTAGAAAAGCAGTGAGAAGAGGAAATTTCCATCTTAGTTCAATGCCGTTATTCCTCAAGGTAGCCATCCAGAGTCCCCAAATGTCAAGTACTTTCTTCATGATGAATGGATGCTGAGAACTAATTCTTAGCTCACCTCTCAGATAGCAGAATCCTGCCGTAAAGGTAGCTGGATTCCCTTGAGCCTGGCTGACTCCACTTGTCTGTGTGGCTTTTCTCTTGCCCTTTGCCAGCTCCACTTATCAGTACCGTGGGGCATTTGGGGAGGCAATCACGGCTGTCACTCACAGGCAGGAAATGGATGCCCAAGCCAAAAATAATATAGAAACCTCCTCCAAGCAGTCATCCAGATGAGGGAATTAACCACATGGATGAAATGCCATGAAAACTGTACAAAAGAAACATGTGTAAGGAAAGTTTTCTAAAAATAGAATAGAAGGAATAAGAGGACTCATGGGAGGAAAAAGTTAAAACCAGGAAAAAAGAAAGGGTGAAAAATGGAAAGCTGATGAAGTGTAGACTGTTTAACCTTAATCCAAATGGAATTCTGGGTCATCCTGTGGGAGGAAATGGAAGATTAATTAGCCAATAGCTGCTGTGTGGTTTATCGGGATTGAGAGTACCTGCCCAGTCTTGTCTCGTACACTAACCAGCTGGAAGACCTCATCTTTTTTGACTCTCAGTGTTCCCAAGTGAGACTATGACAATAAAGGTTCTAGCCAGACTGGATAATCTAAGATTCTTAAAGTCTCTAATTTATATAAAGGAATTTGAATATGAATACATACACATACGAACACACACATACCCAGATTAGGCCGTAAGGGAGAAGATGCCCAAGTTATTCGCCAGGTTGGCCAATTAATTACCTGTTCAATGAAGTTTCAAAGCACATCCCTCTGGTCCATGCATTAATCCGTGTGACTCACCCCATTTATCTTTGGCTCCAGACACTTCACTTAGCCATTTGATCTCACCTTTGGAAAAGGTGAAACTCCTCATACCTGACTCCCACCAACAAATTAGCTTGCTCCTTGTGTGGGTTGAAACCAGTCATCATCTTAGAAACGAACAGATCAGAGCACTGATATGACCCACAGTAGGGGAGCAAATAGAACAATCTTGCGTTTATATTTACACTCAGAAGTAAAAGAATCTTAATTGTGTGGTATAAACACCTTATTCTGCTGATGAGCACACTGAGGCTTAAGAAGGACAAGTGATTCGTTCACTGTTCAGTGATACATATCTAATTGATAGAAGAGCTCGGACGGGGAAGACTGGGGCGCTTAGCATCTGGGAAAGGGAAAAGAAAAGAGAGAGACACAGTAAAAGAAAAAAGAAACCAGAAAGGTGAGTCATGGGAGAGATGTTAAGCTATATGTTTTCTTTTGCTGTGAGCTATTGTAAAAGGTAAGCATCTCTTTGACAATAATTTGGTTTCCAGGCTATCTCTGGGGATCTATGTTTGGGACTGGAAACGATCTTTGTGGGCTCTGATGGAAGTCATTTTTTTTTACCTTTCCTGTCTTAACAATTGCACATACTTATTTTATCGAGCCTCCCAAGATTCCTCCAAAGGTTTCCTTTTGGAAACCAGGAATTAATCACATTAAATGTTGTGACCCATAACATTCTAGCAATGGAAGAAAAAAGAAAAAAAAACAACTTAGACTCATAGCATCTCTTTTGCTACATTGAAATAAGAAATCCAGCCATTCTGCTTTTGGAGCATGAAGTCCCCAGGCCATTTATCTTCCCACAGTTGGCAAACTTTCTCCTGTCCTGTTGGAAGTTTTTATTTATACCTCTGTGGCTTTGGAGAATTATGCAGATTCAGGTGTGGGTGCAGAGAAGTCACAATTTCAACAGACTTGGCTTTGATACAACATGGAGCCTTTCTTGGCTAGAGAAATCAAGAAAGCATGCTTTCCAAAGGCTGCCTGTCACTGGGCAGAGATAAGGATAGTGTTTGGAAGGACCCTCCAGAAAACCATCTCTTCACTCTACAAATGAACAAGTGATGGGGCTGAATACTTGTTAGGATTATTGCCTAGGCTTGTGCCCCTATAGCACGTAATGTAAATTGGCTGAATGCAAGAGGAAGTAAAAAGGACAAGAGAAAATTTTAAAAGAATTTATGTAATGTCTAGTGTATGCAGGGCTTGGTGCAGTCCTGGGGGTGGAATTCAAGATGAGTAACTCAATGCTTTTGCCCTCAAAAAGTTACAATCCAGAAGCTTTCCTCTATAATCTAGGGGAGGAAATGAGATGTAACTGATATTATAAGGCAGACTATAACACCCACCAAAATAACCATAGACAAAGTGCTGGGGCTATCCAAATGAAGGTGAAGCCACCTCCATGTTTTCAGTGGGAGTGGAGAGGTGGGGCCAGGAAGTGCTTCTTTATAGTAGTTACCATTCAAGATGGGTCTTGAAGGATGGAAGCAGCTTTTGGAGGGCAGAGGTGATGACGTTGGTACTGGCAGGGGGTGAGGTCAAACACAACATAGAAAGGAAGCCATGTAGATAAATGTATTTAGGTGGAAATACCCAAGAAGTGTTTGGAAAATAGTGTTTAGTTCTATTGAGGTTAGGATCTGCAGTTGAGGACTCATAACAGATAATATTAGAAAAGAATGTTGTGCTTATGATTTACAGGGTTTCCCCCCACATTCAGGCTTGTGCTCAATTAAGTGGGCAGTGGGAAGCCGTTTTTGAAACTGGCAAAAGTCATGAAATAACCAAATTATATTTTACCAGTTTTCCCTGACCACTCCTTTCCCCTAGCCTGGGTTGTGCAAACTTACCCCATCTTTGCATTATTCATATGATATTGTAATTATCCATTTCTTATTTGAATTGTACCCACTACCCTATGCTTCGTCCCCCACCCCACCCCCTAGATTAGAAGCATCATGAAGTCATCATTATCTACACAGGTTCTCCAGCAAAAAAACAATAGTAAGGAGTCATTCGTGATTCATCTCTTTCTCTCTCTAACAAAGGCAAAGACGATGATTCCAGTATGTTTGGCAACTGGGAAAATGGTGGCACGTGAACAGAATGATAGAAATCAAAGAGAGAATCTGGTTGGTGTGTGAGGAGATACATTGTTAAGGTAGCAGTTGGCAACTCTGTACAGAGCTTAGCTAGAGATTTATCAAAGGACCCTGTGGCTCGCCTTAAAGAGAGAGGCAGAAAGGGGATCAGGGATGATACAGAGAAGGAATGACAGAAATGTTAGAGGAGAACCAAGGAGTCAAGGAAAAATGAATTTAAGAAGAATGGGGTGTACAGTCAGGCCAGAAGGTGCAGAGAGTTCATGGAAGATGAGAATATGGATAAACACCTTGGTAACTGAAGAGAACAGAAAAGTTAAAGATGTATTTAGTGCCTCATATTATTAAGTCCTGGTGAGCTGTATGTGAAATCCAGATGGCAAAGAGTTAATGACTAAGTGGATAATGAGAAAAGGGGGCTGTAGGTGCAGAAAGCAAAACTTCCTTGTGGTTCTAGCAGTGTTCCAGTTTCTAAAGACACTTTGTTTCCGTAGTCAGCCCTTGATAGGAAGTGACATACTCATTCTCAGCAGGTCTTAAGTCTAAGATCCCCCAATTCTGAGCGCATAAGAACAATGCCAGAATTCTGCCTCCACATGAAGGTCACGTCTAGAAAAGGTAAAGGTTCCAGTATTTAAAAAGAGGGGAGAGATTCCAGGCCAGCTTCTCCTTTCCTGTCCCACAGACATATAGGCATTTAGTTTTGGATCCTGGTAATGACTATGTAAAGACTTTTAGAAATTCCTCTCTGTGGTACCATAGGTGTTGGCTGAACTACTGTGAGTGTTTGGAGGAACAGCCCAGGTTATCACAAGTTCTGGTAAATGGGTCTTTTATTGAATGTTTACTAGCTGCAAAGTAATATAGACTAAAAGCCAACTATTGGTCTTCCAGAGGTCTTTACTGTTTTGTGGAATAAAATGTATATGCCAGTTCATGAAGAGCTCACGTTGTCAAAAATGACTGGGAGCTCCTTAGGTACTTAACATATAATCCAGTGCTGGGAACCACTAGAGAGACTAGAAGAAAAGGCAGAGTTGAGGAAGGGCTCCTGACCTCAAGTTCCTTATACTACACGAAACAAAAGACTAAGTTAACATAACCAGAGGGATCCAAGATCAGAAAAGATAATAGTTCAAAAGGCAAAATCCTGGAACTGAACCTTGGAGAGTAGATGCGTAGTGAATGAGTGTGGCAGGAGATGGATGAAGACGCACAGGTGGGCAGATGTGGGGGGACCAGAAAGCACCTGGCTAGACGGAAGGTAGCAGTTGAGTGGGGATGGCTTTCTAAGAGGCATAGCCGCGAGGCAGGGCATGTGACAGTGCACCCCGGAGGAAGGGAGGACCCACTGGTGCCTACGGGGCCTGGGCATTCAGGGCATTGAGCCTGGTACTAGGTGCTGGGTGAAAGGATGACGTCCCAGAAAACATGCCTGTCCTCAAAGAGCTTGTAAAGCTATCAGGAGACAAGCGATAGATATATACACACATACAAAGCAATTAGAATAATGAGAGTCTACATATTTAATTACTGGAAACAAAAACCCATTCTACAGGGAAAAAAGACCCATAAAATAACTTCCAGCGTAATAAATTGCATGTTGTAAAAGCAAGTTGGTATTGGTGTTTGCCCAGTTACATAAAGATTCAGAACAAGTTGCATGAGCAGGAGGCTTTAAGAGGGAAGGATTAAAGGTAGAGCCTGCAAACCCCAAGAGCTGCCTCTGCTGTGGTTTTTGCACTCTCCAGTGAAGGGACTGGGATTCGGGTAAGGACACGGGGCTCCCCTTGCTGATGGACCATCTGAGGACACAAAGATACACAGGTTTCCTGGAGGCTGCATCATCCCTTACATCTGAACAGCGTGCTGTGCTTTCAAAGCACATTTCCTGACCGTTATTTGATTTTCCACATCCATTGGGGTTTGCAGATAGGTGTTGCTCTCCCACTTGACAGGCAAGGAAATCAAAACCCGGAGGGTTAACAAGTCTTTGTCCAAAGTGACCGAACCAGTTTTGCACAGGAAAAGTGCAGATCCCAGGTTTTCTGACTTTTCTCAACAACTCCTTTTTTCCTACTAGATTTCTAAAGTCTGTGACAAGGTCAGTAGTGTGACTCAGCTTCTGAATTATCCCTAAAGAACCCTTGCCAGTGGGTTAAATAGTGGAGCCCAGAATAAGGTACTAGCTAATTGGCAATTTGGTCTTTACCAAATTGAGTTTTTTATATAAAGGGAGTTCTTTGGAGCCAGGGTCAGCCAAGCCTGGTTGTAAGGCCAACTCTTTGTGTGGAGCCTTCATTTCCGAAGGCATAGAGGGAGCATGGATGGCCTGAAAATCACAAAGGGAGAACAAGAATATTTCATTCACTAAATCACAAAACAATCCAACTAGTATTTAAGACTTTGTTATTTTTTAAAGAAAATTTTGGGAGATTTTACACATCTACTAGTAAACACAGAAACTTGCATCTTGAGTGATACAAGCTAAAAATAAAAATGGAGTGGAGCAAGTGATTAAAGAAACTATTGGTTTGAGGATCCATCTCAAAAGTTTGGTAAATTGCTAGAGAGGAGACTTCATCTTCTTTTGAACGTCCACCAGGAATTGGGAAGTGGGCTAAAACAACTGTGGTCTGAACCAATTTCTCATGTCTTATATTCCAAGTAAGACCAGTAGGACAAAGAGGTTTTCTTTTGCAGGATATGCTTCTCTGTGACGTTAGTTTATATATTTTTACTTAGTTGTTCTAAAACACAATTATGAAAGTATCAAATGCCTAATATGTATAGGACATAGTGCTGGCATTGTTACAGCTATAAATATGTAAGGGACACCTCATCACCCTTCACTAGAAGTCTCATAGTCCAAAATGTCTGTGTCAGTATGTCTTTGTACAAAAAAACAACAAACAAACAAACAAAAATCTTTCACACTAGATGTTATTTTTCTCTTTGAGTCCCCCAAAACAACAATAAAAGCGGATTCTCCATTCTTCACATAAAGCAAATTATTATTTAAGAACACATTTATTGTTTTTTATCAAATGCATCAAATGTTTAAAACAAATGCATGCCAGTGAAGAAAATTTGGAAGATTTAGAAAAACATGTAGAAGAAAAAATAAAATCACCTTACAATCCCACTAAATAACCAGTATGATAACATAAATACACAGATTCCTAGCTGATGGGAACTGCTCCCCTTCCTTTCCTTTTGGCCTTCCTCACTCCCACCTCCCCAGGAGAAGTTTAGAAAAATCCAACCCATGCTCCCCTCCCACTCTGTCCCTCCTGTTTCTCTCTGTCCCACCACCAATTTGTTTGCCTGGTCTTTTCAATTTTCTGTCACGTACCTTCCCAAAACTGCTCACCATAACCTTTCCTTCTGCATTTTGTGTCGTTGCCCAGACATGGGAATATATTTTTTAAATAAATGTAGCAGCAATCGGGGATAAAAACCATCCAGATTTCCAGACTGTCCTATTTAAGGTCTCCACAAGAACTCAAATGCCAGGACAGCAACTGGGAAGGGGACAAATTAGTCACGGCTGAAGATGGTTGCCAAAACTTTTTCCCAAGAGTCAGTGAGTGTTGAGTGTTTCTTCTCAAATCAGAATCTGACAAGGGCGGGAGCAATAAGTTTTCCAAAGCTTAAGATCCACAGCTCCATCCTGCAGTGGAAAATGCAACCAGCCAGCCTGTGTTACAAATACCACCCCCACTTCTCAGGTACACACACACACACCAGAACAAGTCAAATTGTGTCTGCGCTAATTGGTCAGTGCTGCTGCCACTCTTACCAAGAGCATTTAAATGGAAGGAGCCAGTCATTCATTTTAGGTTTGTTGTAATAAAGGCAGTAATTCCCAGTTCAAAAAACACCTCTCCTGTTTGTTTTTTAATTCTATTCCTCCTCAACCAAGAAGTTCACATCTACATACGCTCTGAGCTTGGTATTTTCATAGGGCATCAGGCAAAGGAGAAGACAAGATCTTCTGGGAAATTTCTTAAGTCTTCACTGGACACTGCAAATGAAATGTTACCAAATAAAGTAACTGAAAAGGCTTTTCTCATCAACTTTTCCTCTATTAGTTTTCGAGTTCCAGTTGATATTACTTATGATACAGGAAAATCTGTCCCAGTGGTCTGTCTCAGAGAGGAGAATCCACTTCTGGGTAGCTTCTCCTGATAACTGGCGAGGACTCTGAGTAATGACCCCCCTCAAGTGAGTTCCCCAACATAGCATGTCAGCTCCACATGCATATAGAAGTCACTCAGACCCCAGAAATACTTCATTCATATGGGCTGAATTTCTTGGTCAAAAGCAATGCTTTTCTATTTCATTTTTCATTTTGGTGATTTTTTTTTTTTTTGGTTGTAATCAACCCAGAGCAAAACTCTATCGCAGCCATCTCCCCTTACAACTCTAACTAAACAAATATAGTAATTATTGAAATGGGGGGGGGAAAGAATGGACTAGTTTTTCATGGAACACCTAGGAAGGCAGCCACAGTAAAGGAATAATTGATACTGGATGTAGAAATATCAATTCCTATCGCATCAAGTCCATCTTTATTTGGATTAAAAGACCCTCCATTATCTACCCTCACAGTCTCACCTTGTTTCCTGATCATTTTCAGCTTATTCCCTCGCTGTGAGTTCTGCTAAATCTCCTTCTTATCCTACAGAAAATACCATAATTAGCCTCTCATCTGATCCTCCAGGCACCACATGGCCTCCTTCACATAAAACACCCTGATCTTTCCCATCTGGCTCCCAAATCTTGCCTACTTACTTCCTTAACCATTCTGGCATCTCCTGCTTCTCTGATACAACTCAAATGGCTTCACGTCCGTTTCACTGTTTCCTTACATATGACCTTGTTTTGTTTACCTTTCTTTTAGGTAAGGATTCTTAACTCACTCAGATAAAATCTGAGTGGGGGTGGGATGGGGGTCAGGACCATGCCATCCTATTTGTGTAGCTTATATGACGTTGAGATGATGCCGAGCGCAGCTCTTACTGAGGGGTCGGTTGATCAGGGCGATCCTCACAGACCACCAGGGTTCCTGGCACATGCGTTGAGAAGCACTAGCTTAAAAATAAATTCAGCAGCTTCTAAGGCAGCCTCATAGGCAAGAAAAAGCTCGAGAATTAAAGTCTCTCAGGTGTAGATTTGGATGCTAAATCCCCCACTTACTAGTCATGCGACCTTGGGCAACTTAGCTTCTTTAATCTTTCTTTACCTCATCTGAAAAATGAGACTATTCAGACTCACCTGGCAGAGTTTTATGAGAGCCAAATAAAAGCAAAATATCCACAAGAGCATACAACACACTGCTTATCACATAGTCGTTAATAATGTTCGTTGCCTTTCACTTCCACTTTGGATAATATATTCAAGCACAGAAAATACAAAACAGCAGATTGCTATAGAAACCTCCTGTAAGAACCGGGCTTTCCTTCCCAATTACGCTCTTACTGAGATGAAGTAAATCCTTCTCTGAACACACATACACACACAGAGGGGCAGGCATCAGCTGGACCCCAGATGGATTTGATGACAAAGATAAGGTGTCAGGGCTATACAGTTAAGGCGGATAAGTCACCAAAAATACACGCTGCACCCAAAGATAACTGAAAGTTCAGATGACGTGTACGCATCATCTGCGGGACTTGGACATTCTCCTGAAAGGGGTGGCACTTTCAGTCCCGTGGCATTTGGTCAGTCACAGCGAGAGTTTGTTAGCACTATTCAATGGCACCTGCTGTAGGGCAACTTATCTATTGACTCCAGCCATAAAAATGCAGCGATAAGACAAATAACGAAATGTATATTTACTTTCTATTGCTACTGTAACAATTTATCACAAATCCAGCAGCTCGAAACAATGCAAATGTATTGGCTCAGTTTCTGTAGGTCAAAGGTTGAGGGGCTCAATGGGGTCCTCTGCTCAGGGTCTTTCGGGAGCTGACATCGAGGTGTGGGCAGGGCTGTTTTCCTTACTGGAGCTTCTGGAGAAGGATCAGCTTCCAAGCTTCTTCCTGTTGCTGACCCATTCCGTTCTTTGCACTGTCAGGACTCAGATCCCCTCTGGCTATTAGCCAGGGGCTGGTCCTTGCTTCCTGAGGCTGCCTGCATTTCTCCTCCTGCTTTTTACGTGGCCCCCTCCAGCAGCAGAGAGTCAGATGTCTCTGACCTTCTTTTGTCCCTCATCTTTCTGACTCCTGGACACTCCTCTCCACCTTCCCCTCTGGTATTCCAGCACCTGGGACTTCTTACTGTTTCCTGAATATAGATGCCTCCTGCTTTCATACCTGCTAACTCTTGCTTATGCTCTTTCTTTCTCCCAGAATACCCTTCAGAGGGCAAGATGCTAACATTTGCTTCATGACTAACTACCTATGTTCTTTGTACGTTTCTCCTTGTGTTCTGGTAGGGAAAAGTCTACCTCATGGAGGATTTCGAAAATGCAGTTTAAAAAAAAAAGTCAATTACTGAACCACCAATTGCTAAACTGGAAGATAGAGAACTCCAAAGAGGGATAGTTCATTTTTAGACTGAAGTAGCATATGGAATGCTTCATGAAAGAGGTGGTACCATACCTGGGCCTTGAATTATTTGTATTTAGATAAATGGGGAATAGGGAGGAACAGCTCGAGGACCAACATCAATATATATGTAGTGTTCTTTGAAAAAAATAGTGCGTGTGTGTGGGTGTGTGTGTATTGCGCACGCACGTGCATGTGTACGTATAAAATTCCTGGGAAGACAAGCATGAATAAGAAAGAGCTCCTATTTTTGTGGAGTGTTTACAGTCTACTAGTTGATTCAGAAGAGAAAAAAATAAATAAATAAAATAATTAAATAAGAACAACATGTGATACATTTTGGGAGAGAACAAAAAGGGATAGTGTGGTGTGGTCTGCTTGACGTGAGCTACAAGTCCCCGTGGAGGCCTGGGGAGGGGGTCGGCCTGGGTAAGGCTTGTCCTTATCACAGTGCTCTCACTGTCAAGTGGCACGTTTCAATTGGATGTTCCCCGCAAGGACCAGAATCAAAGAAATGGAGCGGGGGTCTCTGTACCCTTCTGCAGATTAGCATGGCATGATAATACTTACCTGGATCATGTAAGTGGTTCCAGAGTACCTTGCGACGCCGTTACGTGTCCAGATGGCTTCACAAACCCTTTCTTCATAAGTAGGCAATGGTGGCTTTTCCTCTAATCCCTGCTTGAGTGATTGAATTATAATGACTTGCTCTCTTAGAGTGCCCCGGTGAGCTAACCAGCCACCAAAACCTCAGTGTGTCATCCAGGCTGGCAGGCTTGGAGGAGGTGGCTCCCAACATGTATTAAATCAAAATATTTCTCACTCTTACTTTCTTTTTACAGTTCCAAAGCTGTGTTTTATCCCATGTGAAAAGGGAAATAACTCCCTTGCTTGGATTTCTTGCTGACATTTCTCTTTGGTGGGGGTCAGGAGTGGGGCGATTCACTCAGAAGGCTCACTGTTCCTCATACTACAGCTCTGTGGTATTTTCATCAAATACCAACACCAAAATCCTAGTAATCACAAAAACATGTGCTTTCTCCTTATAGCCACCAAAATTCTTTCTCTTATTAAAAAAAAATATAGAAAGTTTAGAAATTCAATTAGAAAGCTAAACTCGATATCTTTACATTTTTTGGTTTCAAAAAAAAAAAAAGCTGCAGTTTTTCTGATTTCCCTTTAGTTAAATATTACTCCTGAATGGACAAAATTGTACCAAAAGCCTGAAGAACTGACACTCTGACATGAGGGGAGGATTTGTATTCCCTTGCTATTAAAAGAGAAGAAGAAGAAACCCTCAGTTATGTCTAATCTTTAGGAACGCAGTGCCCTGTCCAACCCACAAACTGTTGGCAGCACCATAACGCTACACAGAATGTTCTTTTAAACTATTTTTTCCCCTCCCAAACCTTTCCTGTGAAGTTATAAATCTCAGCATTTAGAGACTTTTTTTTTATTCAAATAAAGTATGGACTTTAGGTTGGGCCTTTTGGCCTCATTTCTGCTGGCTGCCTGCTAGAAAGGCGGCCCCAAGGAAAGCAGGCATACACTTAGCTGACTGGGCTTGTGTTTGCCTTGGTTTGTGAAATCCCATTTGGCCCTCCGTACACCAAGTGCCTACTTCGTGAAGCTGTGATTGAAAGACTTTGTACCCAGAGGAAGTTTTACCCCATCCTCACAACACCCTCCCGATTGTTTGGAAAAAGTGAAATTATTCTGA